>NC_056741.1:1745407028-1745604528 GCF_019279795.1 Protopterus annectens | reverse complement strand
TTTTAAAAACATGACGAGATGAAGTCTAAGATTAACACTCTGCTTAGTTTAGCAGAAGTCGACAAAAATCATACAGCAACTGAATGTGCAAACAAACAAAAGAAAGAATGTAAGGAGAAGGAACAGATGAGAAGAAAAATAAAATGTGGAAAAATCCATAAATACAGTAAGAAGTATAGAGATCTCCTAGAATAACCTTATAATAAGGATTTGACATAAGAATGGATAAAGAGGAGGTGTGGAGAGCACCCCAGCCTTATCATCCTATCATACATTCAGACCCCAAACTGTGGGCAGCAAATCCAAAGGAGATGGAGTTTCAATGTATATTAAAGACACACACACCTCCAGGCTGATCAAAGAGTATGATGCACAGGAGACACTCCAGGTGCAGATAACCATTGACAAGACCCCTACTCAAATCATAGCTAGCTACAGGCCCCCAAATTTGACTCAGGATGCCCACTCCACCTATCTGGACCTCTTTGAATATAAATGTTCAACCCAGTACCCTGATCCTGGGTGACTTTAACCACCCATCCATAGACTGGAAAAAACTGCTTATGCCAAAATGCAAATGCTCAGAGATTCCTTGATTTTTATCAATGCAAATTTCTTGGAGCAGCTAGTCAATACCCCCACAAGAGATGATAATATTTTGGACTTGGTATTAACCAACATGAGTAACCACTGCAGCACCCTTACAGTATCATCCTCCCTGGTAAGCTCAGACCATAAACCATCTCCTTCAAAGTCAGCATCTCCCCTGACCCCCCTCTAGCTAGGATCAAACAAAAAACTTCTCCAAAGCTGATTACAACCTCCTGAGGGATGGTATAACCAACTTCACAGGCCCCTCCCCCTCTGTTGGAACTGGCACCAATGTCCAAATCTACACCAAAGTACTATACAAGCACTTGTATAGATGCATGGAATCAGGGATACCTGACAGGACAAAATCATCCTCTGCAAGGAAGAGTAAACCTGTCTGGTGAATATCTGCAATAAATAAACTATATAACAAAAGGAAAAAATTGCTGTCCAGGACCAAGAAGGTGCAGGTGCCCAATTGGAAGCAATCTATCCTTAGCCTGAACAAACAAATAAGAGCACTAGTAAAATCCTCTAAAGCCAACTTCTAGTCCAAATTGGCCACATCTACTGGAGACAATCACAAGGCCTTCTTCACATATGTCCGCAGTCTCAAAGGAAGCACCCAGATCTGTTCAGAACTGCTGGTCAAGGACACCACATACACAAATACTGTAGATATAGCCAACCTATTGGCTGACAGATTCAGTGAAAACTTCAACCCTCTGTCCCCCATCAGTAAATCAGGACATCCCCAGTTCCTGGCCTCCTCCCCTTATCTCTAGGGAACAGGTCACCACTGCCCTCTCAAAGGTAAAAATACATCTTCCCTGGGATCCAGTAACATCCCAGGATGCATCCTACATGAACTCAGGCATGAACTTGCAGCACCATTAGGCACCCTATTCAGCCAAAGCCTGAGTACCGGCTTTGACCCAGCCGAGTGGAGGACAGCCACTGTCATCCCTTTGCACAAAGGTGGAGCATCCACCGATCTGGGAAATTATAGACCCATCAGCCTAACTAGCCTGACCTGCAAGGCTATGGAATGGGTTATCATGGACCTCATTAACAAGGACATTGGTAACCTCCCAACACTCGACCCCACACAGTTTGGCTTTGTCAAGGGGAGGTCATGTCTGTTAAATCTGGTCGACTTCTTTGAGACAGTCACCAAAGCCATGGACGAGGGGAAGATGGTGCACACCACCTACCTTGACCTGGCCAAGGCCTTTGATGCTATTCCCCACTCGGGGATAGTAGGCAAATTCTCTCAACTAGGTTATCAATTCATATGTTATCAGATGGATAGAAAACTGGTTCACTGATAGAACCCACCTAATCAAAATGGGGGAAGCCACCTCAAGCAGTACAGTAGACCCGTAATGAGCGGCGTACCCCAGGGATCAGTCTTGGGGTCTCTGTTATTCGGGATATACTTCTCTGAGGTGCAGGCCAAAACCAGTGTGCTATGGCTGACCAAGTTTGCAGATGACTGCAAGCTGGGTGTGGTCATCAATTCAAGTGATGTGGATGTCCTCCAAGAGGGTCTCACCCAAACAAATGACTGGTTCTAGAAACATGGCCTCAAGCTGAATCCAAAAAAATGCATCATCATCCCCTTTGGGAAGAGTGATGGCCCCACATATTATCACATTAATAACAACCTCCTAAGCACACAATCAGTCATGAGGGATTTGGGCATCCAAGTTGATAGCAACCTGCCTTTTGACCACCATGTTGCTTCCATTGTACAGACAACATTCTATATGGTGCACCTCATAAGTAAGGGTATCTCATCCAGGGACAAGGGGGTCATAACATCCCTGTATCCTTCCCTTATAAGGCCAATTATTGAGTTCAATGCCCCCTTTGGCATGTACCTCGCAAAACACATGCAGCAGCTGGAGAGACCACAGAGGTTCCTCACCAGAAGAATCCAGGGTCTCAAACATCTACCCTACACAGATAGGCAAAAAACCCTGTCCTTCTACCCAGTTTCATACACACTCCTCAGAGGTGACCTCTGTCTGGCATAAAAAGCAATCTCAGACCCCACCTTGATGGGACTGCTGCATGTCCGCAGGTCAAGCTCCACTCGAGTAATCCGCACACACGACCTCAACCTGGTCTGTAACATCAATAGGACTTGTTGGCGGGACAGATTTATGTCCCAGAGACTCCCCCATCTGTGGAAGAGACTCCTTCTCCACATTAAGCAGAATATCTCACTATCCCTTTTCAAGCACAGCCTGGATAGCTTTGATGGGAAACAGAAAATACACCCCTGGGATTCCACCTGTGTCCCTGCTGGACAGGGGCTTTGGTTCTGACTTGTCTAAACATGAGATAAACTCTTGGCTAGGCTTATGAGGACCTCAAGGCCAATAGTCTAGTAACTTCCTATGATCCTATGAACCAGAGGATAATAATAGCAGCCCAGGATGGTGGACTACATACACATTTGTCTACAAAGTCCATTGAACATGTGGGAGAAGCAGACAAATGTAGTTCCTGTTAAAAAAGAAAAAAAAAAGAAATAGAAGGAGTTGCATATCTTGTTGTTAGGTGTGATACACTTATGGCAGAGGGCCTATACCCTGAAAGACACAATAGTGTAGTAAGACTGTTCCATTGAGGATTGTGCGAACACCACAATACAGAAGTAGGTGAGAAGCTTTGGGAACATGAACCACAAAGTATTACAGAGAATGATGAAGTGTACATCAGATTGAATCAGCCATTACCAACAGTCCAAGAAAGTAGGTACAGGAACACCAGTTATAGTAGTTCATTAAAAAACACAAAAGTAGCATTGATCATTGAAATTGCTGCACATTGCCTTTACAGTGTCTTACATACAACAAGACACAAAGTCATAAAACCTCAAGATTTGCAGGCAGAAATGAGAGCAATGTGGAGAAAAAATGCCCAGACAGTTCCAATAGCAGTAGTAGGAGCAAGAGATTGAAAAAAAAAAAAAAAAAGTTATTTTTAGATATGCTACCCGTTAATGTAACTCCGTATGAATTGCAGGAATCAATTTTGGACCTATTGTGAGTGCTATGAAGAACACTTTTGGATAACAAAGATTGAAGCAATACTAATTTCATGAACTTTAACTATACCCTGACTTGGGAATGGGGTCCATTCCCATAACAGTATTAGAAACCCAAAAGATTTGGAGAAATTAAACCATACATCTGACACATCCACTTAAATGGCATGTTTATAAAACAACATGCAACCTGTCCAAGTTTAACCCAGACATACGCATTACTACCATATTATCTTTTAAATTGAATATCCAAAATATTCTACCCTTACATGATGCTGTAAATGAATTAAATGCAACTTTCTAAATAGCCTTACAACTCCTGGAAGGAAGACACTAAAAGCAAAGAATACAATTTGCCTGTACAAAAAGAGTATAATGCTAATGCAGGATAACAAAAAGTGTGGAAAGAGTGATAGAAACACAAAACATCACAATATCTCAAACTTTAGAATGTTCCACATCTGTAATAAAAGCAAAAACCTATACCAGAACAATACTCTGAACAATAGCTAACACAACCCTATAAAGATTCCAGTAATCTATTACAGAAATCTGGCATCCTGGTCAAACGTTCAGTCCTAATCCTTCTCCAAAAAACTCGTCACTCAAACCTGCAATAAAATTAATCTCTTATTACATAGATATTATAGTGTTCCTAACCAAGGATTCCCACATCTAATCCCAACCCTGCCCAACAGCCATATGTCACTGCATCCACATTCAAATCACTTTCCTCATTCCATGTAAAACAACTCAAACCATACCCGGCTTCAACTGATGACCTTCCAAGTCAGAACCTTAAAATAGCAGCCAATAGCATTGCCTGTTTTGCCTCAGTCCTTATAAATACATCAATCTAGGAATCCCATGTTCCCTTTCTTTGGAAATAATCACAGATTATCTATCTACAAAAATTAGAAAATTCAACAGACATCATTAACCTTAGACCTAAAGTGATCTTAGGTTCATGGGAGAATAGTAGGCCAATTTCCCCGAATTCGGAATCAGACTGTGTACTCCACACCTCCTATAGAACTAACACTGCACTTCTAACCCATCTAGATACTGTTAATAAAAAAAGAGATAATGACAAACTAGTCTCCCCCTTATTTCTATACTTGTCTAAAGCCTTCACCACAATTTGTCACACCAAAATTCTACTTCAAATATCCACATTAGGTCTGTCGCAGAGCAGCCTTCTATGGTTCAAAAGCTACTTGTCCAACAGGTGTCAGTCAGTAAAATGGCACAATGCCCTCTCTCCATACCTCCCAGTCATCATCAATGTGCCAGAAGGCTCTATCCTTGGTCTCCTCCTCCTTAACACACCAGCACCCTCCACTGATCCACACAACAGGCTTCCTTAATGCAATACACTGATGACTCTGCACTCATATGTGTATCAGATAACTTGGCACATCTCTAAAAAATTACTCAGGAAATTGTAACACGTACCAAAACATGGCTTTGTAACTCACCCCCCCCCCAAAAAAAATTCTACTGTTTCCCTCAGGGCTGTCTCATAAAAACAACATTCCAAATCCTCTCACTTAATATTACATTATCTGAAGTCACTTCTAATAACGAATAATGAAGCAGGATATGGGATCATTGTAGGTAATACTGAATACTACTACTACCAATAATAATAATAATATCAATGGTAAAAGTGTATGAGGACCTCTAAAAATGCAAATGACTGCAATCTTGGAGAAGCCACAGACTGCTCAAATGATATGGCCATCCTGCAGGGAGGTTTGTCTCAAAATCATGGTCTAAATGTAAACACCAAAAAATGCATTACTGTATCTTTTGGGAAGTAATCTACACCTGGGAACTACCACACTGCCAATATGCCTCTAAAACTTAACACAGTTGTTCAGGATTTGGAACTTATGTGGACGAGAAATAGGGAATATACCCTGGGGATCACTTCTGTGTCTCTGCTCGACAGTGGCACAGGAAAATAACTTTCTTGGGTGGCATAAGTCATGGAACCTTGCTGGCTAGGCTTATGTAGGCCCTTGGGCCGATAGCCTAGTACCTACCTATGACAGTGACTTAAAACTTTTGACCAACATGTGCCTGATGTTGTAAGAAAGTCCTCCTGTATTGCACAGATTAAAGGGATTGTGTCTAGATCTAGAGATGTCATTGATCCCCTTTACTCAGCCTTTATTGGGCCAATTATTGCACATAATGCCCTCTTTGGCATGTATCTGTTCAGACACATGCAACAAGTGCAGCTCCCACAAAGATACCTTACTGAAAGGATGCAACAAGTGCAGCTCCCACAAAGATACCTTACTGAAAGGATGCAAGGCCTTAACAACACGTGACCTGTGTCTGGCGTACAAGGCATCCTCTGACCTATTACTCATGGATTTACTACACATCAGTAAGTCAAATGGCATCAGAAATACTTTGCCTAGGCATCTAAACATCTTCTGCAACATTAATAGAACAGTTTGGAGGGACAGGTATATTTTGCAGAGGATACTGCTGCTGTAGAACAGACTCCCCATTTACATAAAACAAAGCTCATCCCTGTCCATTTTCAAGAGCAACTTAGATATATGGATGGGAAATATAAAATTTCTCCCAGAACTGCCCCATGCACTACTAATGGGCAGATGCAGCTCCTAAATGCTTTACCTATCTATGGGCCCACTCAAATTATCTATGGGATGATCCCAGTTATTCCCATTAGGGTTAATATGTAATTATCAACCATGGGTAAGGCCAGTCTATAACCAAGTGGGATAGCTTATTTCAAAGACAAAAAGGGAAATTAGCTAGATAAAATGGCCTGCAAGAGCAGCTAGCCTAGTACTTACCTTACCTATGAACCTATAATCTTACATCTGAGATGCACATACAAAAATGCATAAAAAAAAATCAACAAAAATTTGCGATGCTTTACAGGTTTAAAAACTTTCTCACCAACAAAACTAATGCTACACTCTCCACTAAGCACCTCCCCTCACTAAGTTATGAAGCACCCATTCTTACTAAATTCCAGGCAGCATAAAAAGTAAAATTTGAGCTATGCTATAATAAAATGGCTAATTTGCAGCAAATACCCCTTTCAGAATCCACTACTGTATAGCACTGAAAGCTTAAATTGGTTAGAAATAACCCATCAGCTAACATATACAGAACTTCTTCCCACCTACAACATTAGCCAGCATATATCTCCTTGTCTAGCACTAAATATCATTCTGTACAACTATGTTCGTACTCCATCATTATGATTCAGTAAGGAAAACCCTTTCTGTCCACAACCCTATCAAATCTGCAGGGCATGATGTATATTTATACCATGTTGTTAAGGCCTGGGACTCCTTACCATCAGATCAATACCCTCCCTTCAGTCCTTCAAAACCATTCAGAAATAGTTCTTAGCCAAAATCTGTCTTGGTTTTTGCACAACCTCAGGATAATGACATTCCTAAATATGAACAAGTTCCTAAACATACCTTATACCTCCTTACTTGCGCTTTTCACTCACTTCCTAACTTTATCTAGATAAAAATAGACAACTACCCAGTTAGACCTTCCTGGTAGTGAAACGTCAGTAAACGAATATCATGTTTGATCTTGTCCTTACAAATGTTTCCCCTGCCTACACCCCACTAATATAATACAATACAATCCGATAAACAACTTATGATTTCAACAACTACCAAGCCAAAAACCAAGAAATAAATTACACCCAGATAAGGAAATCTGTGGAAATAACTGGCCACCCACACAACAAGAAAATTCATCAGACTGAAAAAATATAAAAGCAACATTACTGGTCATTATCTACTTCATACTGCTCAACTATCCCTGATTTTGCCTCATATTATTACCTTTCTCATTATAAAATGTTTTGTTTTTTTGGTAAATCACTGAAGACTACAGTCATTACGTAATGTCAGACATTAGAGTTTCATATGTCTTGGTCTTTAGGAAATCCATGTTGATGAAACTCTGTTTCTCCTCCTCCTCCTTCTTTCGGCTTTTCCCGGTTAGAGGTTGCCACAGCGGAACAACAGTCCGCAGAATGAGTGGCAGTGGAGTTTTACAGTGTCAAGGTGCCAGCCCGACATCCAACCTTCCACTGAAGGCACACACACACATGCACACACTCACTCCTATGGCCAATTTAGAGTGCCCAATCCACCTACAGCATGTCTTTGGGGTGTGGGAGGAAACCAGAACACCTGGAAGAAACACACGCAACCGTCGGGAGGACATGTAGACTCCGCACAGAAGGCACCCCGTTTCTCCTCCTACTAATGCGAATTAGGGTAATATTTAAAAGTTATACATGATTTTGGACTTGTAAAGAGTCTGGTGGTCATTAGTCTAGTATAAACCTATGAATCTACTAGTTATGCACAAATCATGGCACAACAATGCACTGAATGCATCAGTCGTACTTATTTTTTCCTACAACATATACTACAAATTCAAGATTTGACATAAAAAATTGAAGAGAATTTAAATAATCTCATACATAAAAATGTTCAATTAACCTATAGGATCCTACAGTAGGCTTATAAGCTTGTACCAGAATGTCTCACTGGAGCCATATTTTTGTGTGAAGTGGACTGTTTCAATTGAGCCAGCAGAAAAACCTACCTAGTATATGAGCAATAAAACATGGCTATAATCACTTTCACATACAGCACCCCTCAATAAAACTAATTCTAAACTTATTGTCACTGTCCACAAAAGGAAAACACAAATTTTGTATAAAAAATACATAAGTAATAAGCCATACTAAAACCTTTAGCAATGACCACATCTTCTCAGCTGAGCTCAAACCCAGAAGAACAAAGCAAAATGAATGTGGTAAACCTCCTAGAAAATAAGAGTCCCAAGGAATCAGTGAAAAAATAGACAGCAATGGAGATAACACTCCTCTAGTAACACAACTTCACACTGAAATTACTGCACACTCAGAGTGCAGGAAAACTAGCAACCTGTAAAGCATTAAACCTATAATACAGAGCTTTTTTACAGTATATAAACCATGCAACATGGAAACAAGAAGCACATTAAATAGATAGTGTCCACTTAAATTTCTCCAGCAATGAAAACAAAACACAAGAGATTACATCAATAACATACAGTCTAAATTAGAATCTCCCAAACATAAAAATCTTCACTTACCTGTAATGTCCAAGTGTCTAGTCTAAACAAGTCCCATTAATTCTTCGGGCAGCCATCTCCTACAATGCAGACTGCTTCTCCAGATGGCTTGCACAGACTCTACAGAATAGCTTAAACAGCAGAATATAGCCATTATCTATAAAACTTACTTCAAAATTCAAGTCACCTATAGCAAATTGTGATGTCACCAACCACAAAAAGTAAAATTGTTAAACAGTAGTAATTTAATAAAAAAGGCTGCAATAAGCTCTTGCCAAACTTTCCCTTATGACTGTGACTTCCACAACTAAGCAGAATTTTGTAGAAAGTGACACACATTATTTCATAAAACAGCATACCCACCCCCAAACAATTGAGCCAAGTCTTGTCTCTCCACATGATGCACCTAGACAATATCTGACTTTACTACTTTGTAATGAATGCATGAATAGGTAACACTGGTTAACACATTCAGATAAATATGTACATTCAAATAAATGCATAAGACATTTTTAACAGCTCAGCATTTAAATGCCTCATTCAGTGAAATGAAAGTCAATACCAAGCCATAAACCAATGCACTTAGCATCTCATCAAGTTGAATATGGTCATTTTCACCTCTGCTGGCACCTGTTTTTTAATCCAGTATGTCCAAGATAATCCAATATGTCCAAGATGAGAAAGCCAAGGATGACTGTAGCAATTTTAGAGTAATTAACATGCAAACCATTTGACTCTGGCTTCTCGTACCACAAACTGAAAATTATGTAACTATTTATATATTTAGTCAATGTTTTAGTTAATGTAACAAACTTCAAGAAACCGAATTTTCAGTGGAGACTGATATCTGCAGAAAATGATAATAAAGCTATGTATACAGTTGTAAGAGACCTATCTATTGGTTTGTAACACACTTGGAACAGATGTGAAAAAATAAGTTCAGTGAAAGTCAGGGGAACCACAAATATCAGCTGCCCAAGAGAAGAGTTGAGAAACAGAGGATGGCATGACTGGGTGTATCACGTCCTTATACATGTAGAATAGTCTCATTACAGCTGTAATGACTGTGTGTAGGCTGTCCTTACACATGCAGAATAGAGTCATTACACCTGTAATTAATGGACACAGGGTACCTGTATGTAGAACTGATGGCTAGGTGTAAGGTGTACTTACACATGCAGAACAGTGTCATTACACCTCTAACTTATTGGATACAGGATACTGTAATGCAGTACTAATGAGTAGATACGGGGTCCATGAATGTAGCACTGATGGCTGGGTGTAGGGTGCCCTTATACATGTAGAGTAGTGTCATTACACATATAATTAATGGATAAAGGGTCCCTGTATGTAGAAATGATGGTTGGGTGTAGGGTGTCCTTATCCATGCAGAATAGTGTCATTACACCTGTAATTAATGGATACAAGATCCCTGTATGGTGAACTGATGGCTGGGTGTAGTGTCCTTATATATGTAGAAATGTCTCATTACACCTGTAATTAATGGATACAGGGTGCCTGTATGCAGACCTTATCGGTGGGTGTAGGGTGTCCTTATACATGTCAAATAGTGTCATTACACTGTAATTAATGGATACCTTGTCCCTGTATGTAGAACTGTTAGTAGGGTGCAGGATGTCCATATACATGTAGAATAGTGTCATTACATCTGTAATTAATGGATACAGGGTCACTGTATGTAGAACTGATAGCTGGGTGCAGCATGCCCTTATCCATGTAGAATAGTGTCATTACACCTGTAATTAATAGATACTGGGTCCCAGTATGTAGAACTGATGCAACGTGTCTTTATACATGTTGAATGGTATCATTACACTTGTAATTAATGGGTACAGGGTCCCTGTATTTAGAACTGAGAGATGGGTGTATGGTGTCCTTATACATGTAGAATAGCATCATTATACCTGTAATTAATGGACACAGGGTCCCTGTATGTAGAACTGATGGGTGAGTGTAGGGTATCCTTATACATGTAGAATAGTGTCATCACATCTGTAATTAAAGGATACAGGATCCCTGTGTGTAGAACTGATGGCTGGTGTAGGGTGTTCTTATATGTAAACAATAGTGTCATTACACCTGTAATTAATGGAATCAGGGTCCATGTATTTAGAATTGATGGCTGGGTGTAGGGTATCCTTATACATGTAGAATAGTGTTATTATACCTGTAATTAATGGATACAAGGTCTCTGTATGTTGAACTGATTGCTGGGTGTACAGTGTCCTTATACATGTAGAATAGTCTCATTACACCTGTAATTAAGGGTACAGAGTCCCTGTATTTAGAACTGATGGTTTGGTGTAGGGTGTCATAGATCATATTCAGAGTGTAAGCACTAAAGTAACATAGGACACACCCAGAAAAGGTGCCCTAGGGAGCCATATACATCCTCCATCTTGCACCAGTGGGAAACACCAACTTATATACACAGTGCCATCTCTCAGAACTGTGATTTATGCCTTCATTCACTGCAAGGCCTCTGCCAACCTTAACCACAGAAATCTGACCCATATGGTTTGTCACGTGTATGAATGAAAACTCCTCCAAAGAGAAGTTGCTGTTAACTAACATTTCATTATGGCTGAATCCTTATATACAGGTTTGCCTGCATCTCAGTACTAACGGCTTATGTCAAAATTTCATATAGTTTCATACCTCTCAACTTCTTAGCACAAGAAATCTGTACAAAGTAAACAATAATGGGGGAAGGGGGGACAAAGGCCCCAAAACAGGGACAGAATTTAATTATTGCTCTTATAGACTTATAAAGTTGCTAGGACAACAGGTTTTATGTTGGCACTCATTTTCTGTAGAATATGAAGTCTGAAACTCAAATGCCTGTCAGTATTTAAGGACATTCTGTAAAAATAAGGACAGTTGAGAGGGACGGATAGTTTTGACTTTTCTATACATACAAGCAACGGTATTTCTCTGCCAGCCTACAGCCTACATGTTTATATGCCACACAATTGTTGTGCAAGAGCTTCATAAATTAACATGCCAAATTTATTCCCAAATCCCAAACATTATATAGTTGTCTGACTGTCCTTAGTTCAGCCAAGTGAATAAAAAAATGTATCTTTATAATGAATTAGTCATTATGTAGTACCACTAAGGCACACCAAAATTTTGCATAGTGTATAATAACATCACTCCATACATAGATAAAACATTCATCTTCAATTTCCTCTGTCACTCGTCCCCTGAATAATGTAATTACACTATATTGCAAAACTTGTTGCATCTGACTACAACACCTATCCAAAGCAATACTAGGCTTTTTTATACTGGGCCAACTGGAATGGAATCAAATGCAAATTGACTCATAGAGATGAACACTGATTTGTCAGCCTTATGCACTTGACGGGGAATGTGCATACATTTTTTTCAAAGGCTCACATGAGGGCAAATCTTGTTATATGCTTTTATTGTTCCAGCATATCCAAGTTATGTGTTGATGGGATTTGTTCTGCTCTTCTTACAGTAAGAAGAATGGAGTGTCTGGTCTGAGAAAGAAGTTAAGTTATGGTGATCTTGTAATACTCACAGTTAGGGTCGCAGTAACGGCAACTAATTAAAGCTGTTTTCCCTTTTAAATAAAAGCATACCTATCCGATAAAAGCATATCTGTCAGCTATCCAGATTTTTGCTTATCTGTCTTGATTTTCACATTTACCATGCCCTCCTTAAACATTTGATTTTTTTTCCTGGTAAATAAATTAAAAATTAATTATGCCAGATATCAGAGTTTCACATGTCCTTTTGCTCATTAAGTGCAAGTTGCTGCAAAACCCAATGTTTTGTTTCAGATCTCATAGGAAAGCAAAAACAGACTTTAGTTCCCATTGGGAACTAAAAGGAGACTGGAATTGCTGATTTACAGGATATTCCAAGTAAGTTGACACTGTGGGTGGGAATAAACATGATGTAGTTAAGGTGGGTATTGCTTTTGTCAGCTTAAACGCAGACCCGAATTTTCAACACTGGGATTGTCCCTTTAAATTCACATTCATTCCCCCATCAATGTGACATTCGAGCTGGTCCTGCCCTACTTATAATAACATAACCCTTATGTACTTTAAATAAAATTTATAATGATGTGATACCTCTTATTTAACCAGATTATTAAGTAGATTATTAAGTCTGTGTTTTTATCCAAGACAATATATGACATGGCTGGAAATATATCAACCTTAGTCCATTTGGCAATCAAAAAGTATATATAAATATATACATATACACTTTGCATGTAAAAAATCAATTGTAAAAATTATATTCTATTTTCATAACCTATTGTTAACAAAGATCGCTTTCGTCCTTCTAGACTTCTTCAGGTCTGTGTACAAGAACCCTAAAAACTATCTATAAAAATATCTATGAAAATATTATAGTATAATTAGTTAGGGCCGGATTCACGATGGCTTGCACGGAGTCTGAGTAGAGTAAGACTCCATGCAGCCATCATGTCCAACGAGCGATCTAGGAACAGCCTGTAGGGGCGTGTAAGAGAGCTTCTAAAATGGCTCTTACATGGACAGGGCTGGGACATGCAAATCATCTCAATTGCAGGCGAAAGGCATGCAAATGAGGTAGATTTGCGATTCAGGAAACCCGAACCTGTCCGAGTAAGAGCAGTGTTATTTGCAGAAATGTACTCAGTTGACAACTGAGTACCATTCTGCAAATAGCAAAACGGAGCCGTGACAGCTCCAAATAAAGGTTGCATCCAGTGCAGGAAACATGCCAATGGCCAAATATACGGCCATTGGAAATGTTCCCCGATGCAAAATTAAAATAAAAATAATATTTTTTTTCGCCAATTTCCGATGTTTAAGCGCAGCGCCACGCAAATGGGCTGCACTCTAAAAACCAGAATGCTACAAATTAAAACCCACAAATGTGGATTTTATTGAAAGTGGTAATGTACAATGCAAGGGAATGGCAGGCTGAAGACAAGATGGCCACCAAGTAGAGGTTGCTAAAGGGGGAAGCTCAGTCTAAGACATGTAACCAAGCATTAGTAGGCAATCCTATGTAAATGAGTGCTAGGATAGTGAATCACTAGTTTACATAGCAAATGAGCATAGTCAGTGGAGTGTAGGATATGGGGAGTAACAGAGTAGAAGATAGGTGACATCACGAGGGGGGTATGTATGAAAGAAGTGAAGCTCATTGGAGCAGAGTGGCATGTGTCTGCTGTCATTTAGACATCATGGAAAGAGGTGTGTCAACAGGTAGGCTAGGGAAATCCAAGAAATGGAAGATGTATACCATAGATAACACCAGAGTTTCTTGCTGAGCGTGCATGCACGCGTGCGTGTGCCTGTAAACCCGAGTAAGACAGAGTGCGCGCGTGTAAGCATGAGTGCGCACATTTAAGCTGGAGTAAGCATGTATAAGGTTGTTTAAAGAGTTGTAAGCGCATTTGTGCTGGTGTGCGCGTGGTTTAACCCGAATAAGCAAGTTTTAGTCTGTGTAAGCATGTGTGTGCGCATGTTAGCTGCTGTGCGTGTGTTTGCGCTTGTGTGCACGGCGCTCCACAGTGAGGAAACAGAAAGGAAAAAGGAAGCACAACAAATAGTAGGAAGCTACCAGGGAGTACTAGCAGAGCTAGCAGGTGAAAACAATCAGAATCCAGCAATTACACAGGCAATACACTAGCCCAGCCCAGCCTAGCACTTAAAACTCTGCCAACAACAGTCCATTATGTTTCTCACAACAGACACTGCAGTAAGCTAATAGAAGTGAAAACTGAAAAAGCTTTACTGAGACAAAGAAATGTTAGGGGCTGCCATTGCTGTTATAAGGCGACATATGCAACATGCTGAGGGTGGTGACAATGATAATGCTGCTGGACAACCCACAGTGAGGAGACGGAGAAGAGTGTACAGGCCCAGGGTAACCTACCAGGGGCTACATGAGCTGGAGATAGTGGAGTGCTATAAAGTGGACAGAGACCTCCTGCAGCAAATTGTTGAGCTGTGCAGGCCATGCCTCACACACAGAACCAACAGAGGGGAACCCATCCCAGTGGAAACCAAGGTATGTGTTGGCCTAAGAATATTAGCAACAGGTACCTTCCAGAGACCAACTGGTGATATGATGGGGATATCACAGGTATCAGCATCCAGGGTACTATACCAATTCCTGGATGCCATGTCAGCACATGTCGGTGATCATGTATATTTCCCCAATTCCCGTGAGGTATTGGCCAGCAATATGCGTCTCTTCCAGCAAATAGCAGAATACCCTGTGGTAGTGGGTGCAATAGACTGCACGCACATATGCATCAAAGCACCAGCCGGTGAGTGGGGTAGGGTCTACTTCAACTGCAAGGGCTTCCCCTCCATCAACTGCCAGGTCGTGTGTGATGCCCAGGGCATAATACTGAATGTGTGTGCAGGCTGCCCTGGAAGCTACCATGATTCCCATATCTGGCATCTGATGCAGCTGTACCAGACATTTGCCAATGGGGACATTCCACATGGTCACCTAGTGGGGGATGCTGGCTATGCACTGGAGCCGTGGCTGATGACACCCATCAGAAACGCACACACACCTGAACAGGAATGCCATAATGAGGCACATGCACAAACACGTAATGTAATAGAGCGTGTGTTTGGGCTGCTCAAGTCACAGTTCTGGTGCCTGGACACATCTGGTGGAGCCTTGCAGTACTCACCAACTACATGTACCCATATTGTCATGGTATGTGCTATGCTACATAATATGATCCTGTGAAAACAGCTGCAGCAGGACCAGCATAGGCCTGGGCCAAACAGCCCCCCACCATTGCCAAGGCCATCACAGGCAGAGCATGACTCGGAGGAGAAACAACCTGAGCCTGCCCCAGTAGGCAGAAGGAGGCATGCCCAGAATGCTTTGGCCTTGGCAAAGAGACAATGCATAGCACATACACTGGCTCAGTAGAAACTCTGGAAATGATACCCCTCTCCGACTCGCACATAAAGTAAAAGGGATGCTTAAGTTGACACTACCTGCTTCCAAACATGTGTAGGGAGTGTAGTATGTGCATCCGACCTAGCCAGCCCTGCAGCACCACCTAAGGCATGAATGCCATGTGTTAAGCAATATAAAGCAGTGCTAAACAGCAATTACCACCATGTAGTATATGCAAACAAAATCGCACACACCAACTAGCACAACTGTGGTCAATGTTCAGTAATATTGGGCAACGTCCAGCAATGTTGGTGAATATTGAGCAATGTCGGACAAGCCTGGTCTAAGTAGGGCATAGCTGAACAAAAGCCAACATGCTCATATTTGCTTAACAGGCCCTTAAGCAGTCTGGTCTGCTCAGTATGAAAATATAAAGCAGTGATGGGTCTCAAACCCAGGATACTGTGCACTATACCCAAAGTACTGAACCACTAAACCATGACAGTATTGCAGTGGTCCACCTGTATGATGGAATGTTGATAAGTCTATGCAAAGTATTCCATGGAAACCCTGCAGGCACAGCATAATCGTTGTTGAGTTATGACACAAAGGTGAGTCGTGCAGTGAGAACAGAACCTGACTTCCAACTCACACACAGTATAAATGTTAATATTGGTCATGTTCACACACATCAGCAAATGTAGTGGACCTCAGATAGCAACATACTGAAGGGTCACACTGGGCATGCTCACACACTTGAATAAATGAGACAAATGTCAGGCAACAAAACATGGAATATCAGAACTGGGCATGCTCACACACTTAGGCCATGTCTGAGTACAGCAGTGGGCCACGCATATCTGGCAGTTGCATGTGTTAACCCAGGAACCTGTCACTATACAGCAATCCGCCCTGTGCACACAGTTGTATGACAACAGACACATCTACAATATAGTGGAACCCTGTCATAATCAAATATGTTCTGCAGATACTGAAGTTCTTCATGGAAACTGGTAAAGCAAAGATGATAAAGACCTGCAAACAGTATCAGCAATAAACATTGTGCATCTTGAACATTAGCATAGGTTCAGAGGTCGATACTAGGCTATCTTCCCTAGGGCATGTACAAGCCTAGCCAGAGTGTGCTTGGCATTTGCAACCCTGTCAGATTACTACACTGTGTGTGTGAATAGTAGGTCACCCAAGATAGCCCATGTACATTTATGCTAGTGTGCCTCTGTCTAGCAGGGACACAGAAGATATCCCAGGGGTAAATATACAATCACTTATACAGTCGTCAAGATGTCTCCAGTAGGTGGCCAGTGGGTGGCTCTGCCTATGTGAAACTGGGATTACATTCTGTAGTGAGTGGAGCCTCTGGGATAAGAATCTGTCCCTCCATAATGTCCTATTAGCATCTGTGCTGAGGTATACGTCTCTGCAGTGTGTAGCTCCAAGGGAGTTGGATATCCTGAGGTGGAGCATGTCCATTAATTCTGGTTTGGGTATAGCTGTAAACAACAGACACACATCTTATCTGAGTAGGTGGTAAGCAACTGAGTAGAGCTGGAGTTACTGCATCTGAACTATGCAGGGCATCTGTGTGAGTCCCTAAATCTGCTTGGTGAGGACCATCCGTGCCCAGTACAGTTGGTGCAGGTGTCAGGTAAGGTACACTCCAAATGTGGCATTGTAACCAAGCATGGATGTGATGAGTATAGGGGCACAATTAACTCACTCAATCTAGATGTGAAACCATATGGAATAAGGTGGCACACATAGAAGGTGTGTCCAACCACTTGGGCAACGTGACTGTTAAAGGCGACAGTACGAACAAGTGATGTCTCCAAACCTCTAACAACTCCTACCATATGTAATGGAGTACTACCTATGTGGTAATGTGTGGGCATGTTACTCCCAAAGGGGATGACTTTGCAACTAATGGCATTTAGCTGTAGGCCATGGCTCAGGCACCAGTCATCCATCTCTTTGAGACCCTGATTGAGTATGCATGTGGCAGCTGGAGAGTTGATCATGGCACCCAGTTTTCAGTCAAGTGCAAACATTGTTCAGCCATATTCCCCCTGTGATAGCCTGTACGTAAGACAAATATATACTGAACAAGAGGAGATCCCAGGACCAAGCTGTGTGGGATGCCTTGTGTAACTGGTGTATAGTCAGACACGGCACCTGCAATCCTGACCATGTGGGTGCTATCCCTGATCTAGGTATCAATCCATTGTGTGAGATATGTGTCCAAATTGACGCTGGTGAGCCTATGCATAATGGCCCAGTGGGTTATTGTGTTGAATGGTTTTGCAAGGTTCAGGTAGGCTGTGTGGATAGCTGTCCCTATGTCGATGGACCTGTTAGCCATTTAAAGAATACCTACAGGTTCAAGAGGCAAGATCTGCCCACAACAATGCTGAAATGAGTAGGACACAGTGTCTGTAGGTTCCTGATGTCTATGTGTAGGAGTCCTATGACAATATGCTCCATAGATTTGCAGAACAGGCTACATAGGCTTATAGGGCAATATTGTCAGTGGTCCGTTGTGGCAACAACCCTGTGGAGTGGGACCACTGTTGCAGTATGCCATTCCTTGGGTACATATCCTGTGGTAACTCCGATATTGAACAGTGATGTAATGTGAGGGTTGCGTTTGTCATGATGCTCGTGTATGATGCAGGCTGGGACACCATCTGGTCACATTGATACGGTGATGTATGCTGTGGGGAGGGCAGCACTCACCTGTTACTGTGTGATGTCAGGGAGGTTATACTCTGTTGGGATGGATAGTTGCTCCTTAGGGGGGATGGGTGGAAGACATCTGCACTGAACCTGTTTGCCAGGATGTAGGCAATGTCAGTGGGTTCAGGGTAGGTTTAGTCAGTATGCAGTAACTCACAGCATATCAGTGAGTGTCCACCCAGGTTCCTGACATAACTGAAGAAGGCCGTGTGATAGTCCTACGTGTCAGGTGCAATTGTCTGGTAGAAGCGGCCCTTAGAAAAGTCCATGAGTGATTGTAGCTGTCTGCTAGTACAGATAACAGATGCCTTCCCAGTCTGGGATTGTGCTCTACCATGTAGTAGCGTCCTCCTGACATTGTACAGCTTATTAATGGCTGGGGTCTACCAGACAGGTCCCCTGCCATTATAGTAGTGGGTCTTGTTGTTATTTGGGATAGCACAATCCATGCAGTCCAATAGGTGTACATAGAATGTGCATGTAAAGGATGCAGCAGTGTGAGCCGTATATGCCACTGTCTCAGAATCTCTGAAGGATACCACCTTGCTTAGGTGAAGTGAGATATTGGCTCATGAGAAGTTCACCAAGATTACCCAGGATGGGTGTGTGGAGGGTATATGTATGTCCTGTGAGATACATGTATGTTCTGACCTTACCAATGAGGGGTATATCGCTGGTGTGGAACATAGAGTCCTCATGTTGGTGATGAGCAGGTCCAATATGTATTCCCCCTTGTGGCTGTGCTGTCTGGCTGTGCCAAAGCATATGAGTCCACAAATTGTAGTGACTGTTGGGTGAGGTTGTCAGGGCTTGAGTAATATCTGCAGTCAATATGTGTGTATATGAAGTCACACAATATAATGGTGTCTGTGGAGACCTTCATATTCTCCATAGTTCCCACAAAAGCCGAGTGTGGTTCCTGAGTTTGGGAGTGTGTTCTGTAGCAGGCAACAAAGTGAAAGGCAGTATTGCATAATGGTAATTGTATATGTATGGTCTGTGATGCTTTGTGCAGTGCTACTAACCTGGAGGTGTGTGTATCTGGGATGTATATGGATACTCCCTCTAGTTGTGTTGTTTGTTCCAAGTCTTGTTGTCAGACAGCATGGTATGAACCATAACCTGGTAGTGCTGGTGTGCATAAGCAAGCCTGAACCAGTTGTCTGTTAGTGCACAGATATTGCTCTCCTCCATACTGAGGAGAGTCCTGAGTGGCCACAATATGAGGTTAACACAACTGTTGTTGAGCAGCATTACCCTTAGTTTCATTTAACCTGTAATGTCTATGGAGGTGGGTTTGTCTTCTGAGCCCTGCTTAGAAAAGGCACTCTGATGGTAGCAAGAGCTTTAGCCAGCATACCAAAGTCCAAGGGTGACAGGTGCAGGCTTTCCATAGTGAAGCTACATGGCATGTTGAGCATGTCACCATATGCTGACAGACACTGTATCCCCTATGAATGAAACAAATTTGTTAGCCAACTGTCAAATGTGATATGTGTGTCCGTATACCGTGACATCATAATTGGTGGGTGTAAGATGCTAGGCAAGGTCAGGGTCATACTGGCCTGGACTACATGATCAGAGTGTACCTCCATGTATCATGTCATGTGGTCCAGGGAGTAACGTCTGAGGTTACACACACCAGCATGGACAATGATGGTGCCAGTCTTGTACTTGCTTTGGAGTGATCTGACTGCCTGTGTTATGCAGCAGATCCTGGCACCCAACAGACAGCCCAAAGTGACTATTCCCTTGTCAGGGCTGGTGAGTGGTATGTCAGTGTGTCTGAACATAAGTGTCGCCTGTTACAAGTGTATTAGGTGTGTTGTTTAGCCTGAAGGGCAGTGACTGTGTGGCACACTGACATTGTGAACTTAGTGATATGTGGGTATTGCAGTGGGGTAGCAGGTGTATGTGTGTCTGCTTTGGAGGTCTCTGCTGCTTAGGTAGAGTACATTTACAGCATCCGAGTATGTCAATGTGTGCTAATGTGGTTTGAGTGCTGTTGCTAGAGGATATGTGAGACTGATATGTGGTGTGTGTGGTTACCTTCACCACTTGATAGACTGTGCCAGTCATGGGTCGAGAGAGTTCAGCTCCCTGTATGTCTATATAGGTGCATCTCACACATATATCTGAGTTTGTCGGGAGGAGGAGAGGGTTGTCTGTGTACATGAGGCAGATGTGACATTGTGCCAATATCAGAATATCCATCAGCTGGACTGAAGAGTACACACAAAACCGACCCATGGACATGCCAGGATATTATCATGACATACTCTGTAGCCTGATCACAAAGGATCAGTAGGGTGTTAAGCATGTAAAAAAGTATAACAGGGATTAGTGCTCATGTTCGTTAGTGTTTTGTAAAGAGGAGCTGAGAAGGAGTCCATACTGAATCCTGACACCTCCTTCAGCTATGTCATAAATATCAATGTACACCCATATATGTCCTGAGTCAGGGCCAACTGTACCTGAGTGTCAATGCCGACATCCTGACAGGCCCATATGTACATACCCATCCCCCACTGACAATAGTCCACATCATCATACCAGGCGATATCACATGTAGAATGGATGAGCAGCTACCCCCACTGCCAAAAGCATGGCAGCTGGTGGAATACGTTGATTCCCAGTATGTGTCCTGCACAAACTACAGAACAAACAAATCATGCACCTGAACAGTCAGCTGAGCCACACCCCCTACACAGGATGTGGAACCGTTGAATGTGTCACAGCTACATATAGCACTCCCCACAAGTGTTGGTGCACAACACACCATGGGAAGTCAAGTCCAGTACGCCTATGAGGTCTGATCTGCAAGGTCATGGAGTCCATCATGGTTGCAGTCATAAACAGAGCTATTGGAAGCTGACACACACACAACCCTACCAACTGTGGTATGTTCATGTGCGGATCATGATTCCCAAACATGCTAGATTGTTTGCAAGGCAGCCACCCAGGACATACATCAATGAACACTTCTACACATGTGTCACATAGACTTTGAATAGCCCTTTATCAACATCCCAGACACATGTAGTATCCACAAAACCAAGAAGCTGTGCATAAATATGTGTTGACATATGATGGAATGTCAATGTGTCCACAGATGGAGCACACAAGGTAAGGATACTGAGGTCATGTTCAAGCTGTTGACACATGCTGACCCACATGGACCATTCCTGGAATGGCATAAAACAAAGTGTACACACATCACCATGTCCAGTCTGATGATGTCACCATCTTATAAATACAGCAGGAGAAGGGAAACCAGCCAGTAAAGCAAATAGCGCTCCATGTTAATGCGTCTCTTTCCAGTGTTATAACATAGTTAGGTAGAGGTTTGAATCCTACAAAGTGTGTGTGTGTGTGTGGGGGGGGGTGTATGTGTGCAGTTTCCTTTGAGAGGTGTTCCCTTTTTGGAGACTGGGAAAATTCAGTAAAGGTGGTACATTCCTCTTTGGAAAGTCTGATGATGTCACCATCCTACAAATACTGCAGGAGAAGGGAAACCAGCCAGTAAAGCAAATAGCACACCGTGTTAGTGCATCTCTCTCTAGTATCATAACATAGTTAGGTAGCGGTTTGAATCCTGCAAACAGTGAGTGTGTGTATTTGTCTTTGAAAGGAGTGTCCTTTTTGGAGACTGTGAAAACACACTAAAAGAGGTACATTCCTCTTTGGAAAGTCTGATGTCACCATCCTACAAATACTGCAGGAGAAGTTAAACCAGCCAGTAAAGCAAATAGCATGCTGTGTTAGTGCTTCTCTCTCTAGTATCATAACATAGGTAGGGGTTTGAATCCTGCGAACAGTGAGTGTGTGTGTATGTGTGCAATTGTCTTTGAAAGGAGTGCCCTTTTTGGAGACTGTGAAAACACACTAAAAGAGATACATTCCTCTTTGGAAAGTCTGATGATGTTACCATCCTACAAATACAGCAGGAGAAGAGAAACCAGCCAGTAAAGCAAATAGAGCGCTGTGTTAATGCTTCACTCTCTAGTATCATAACATAGTTAGGTAGGGGTTTGAATCCTGCAAACAGTGCGAGTGAGTGTGTGTGTGTGTGTGTGTGGGGGGTTGTGTGCAATTGTCTTTGAAAGGAGTGTCCTTTTTGGAGACTGTGAAAACACAATAAAAGAGGTACATTACTCTTTGGAAAGTCTGATGATGTCATCATCCTACAAATACAGCAGGAGAAGGGAAACCAGCCAGTAAAGCAAATAGCATACCATGTTAATGTGTCTCTCCCTAGTATCATAACATAGTTAGGTAGGGGTTTGAATCCTGCAAATGCTGACTGTGTGTGTGTCACTGTTGGTCAACACAGTGTGGGTTTTGCTTTTACTATGGTATGACATAGTATGATGACAACAGTAAGTGCATTGCAGACATCAGGTATCTGCATGGCAAATATATATGTGTACATGTCCCCTCAATCAGTACATAGGTGTGAAGCCTGCATACTACATGAATACATTTGTTTCCATTCACAGGTTGTGCCGCTGCTACTCAGATCGTAGGTCACATATGTATGTATGTGACACGGCCGTCCACTATCATGTTCTGTGGCCAAGGTCATCTGTGGCACACACACCCATGACAGTTACTTAAGAGTAGTGTGAGTGAGGGTATATGCCTGGAGTATATGTCAGACATGGTCATACACAACAAAGTCTGCCAAGAATGGACAGTCTTTATAGGTGTATGACTGCCTTGTGGATATGCATTCAGGCCTCTAATGTCTGTGATACACCTTGGGACTCCACAATACCTATGGATATGTGGATACCAAGGGACACATGACATAACATGGGTCTGTATGTACACAATGGTACCCGACATGCATGTTGAGGGCTACCACTGGTGTGGTACTGACGGGATAGTATGTATAATACATGAGGATGACTATGCCTTAGTCGGCTTACTGCTATACAGCATGTATCACACAACAGGTATCTGTATGATACCCTTGTGTAGGATATGTGTCCCATCCAGGGAATGCATTGTAGGCCATTCCATGCATTCCCAAATTTGGATGGACACATCCCTAATGTGTCTGCATATACATAAGGGGGCTATATGATTCACAGGTGTGGTCACAGTAATGGGTGGTCGTCATCACCACTGGTTAGTGTTATAGTGTAGCACTGGAAGGAACCAATTGATACTGGTTTCCCTACTACTGTGTGTCATTTGTCAGGACATCATCCAATGATTGCTTATAGTCATGCTGTTGAGGTTGTGTATACTACCAGACTGCAAATCAGTGACTGATATTAATGGTATCACCCGCAGCATAGTGTCAACCCATGTCATACACACGTCTACCCATGTTAGTACATAACTGTAGTAGAATGCATACTGGCCATTGAAAGATGCAATGGGATGTTAATAATGTGTACGACAGGGTATGCCACACATCCCATGTGTCCACTATGCATGTACATCCAGACAGTGCGCACCCACCGTGTTTACAGATGTACACTTGCTAATCTGTACTGCACACATCACACACGTACTGTCCACTTGCTAACACATGCTGGCAACACATCACACATCAGCTAAGTGGCACATGGGTGGATAATACATACTCAGACATAACAGTGGTGTAAACAATGCTACATTGACAATCAGAGCTTTGATGCATAATGTCTGCTCAGATATACCTACAAGGATGTAGTTAGACTTCCTTGTTGACAACTCACTATTATTGCTACACTGCTATAGTGTCATCCTGTGCATCAGCACCATGTTAGCCTGTCCCTCCATCGATAATGCAGATGATAGGAGGTGGCACAGGTATCATCATATGCACAGGGCGTTTTGTTGTTTGCCAGAGCCTGACATTGATCCATCCAATCAACATGTCTGTGTGTGTGTGTGTGTGTGTGTGTGTGTGTGTGTGTGTGTGTGTGTGTGTGTGTGTGTGTGTGTGTGAGGGACAACAGTACAGCATGGGCCAATGTTGATGTAATGTGTGTGTGTATGTGTGAGTCCTAGTTGTTTGCTTAATGTGTGTGTGTCTGCATGCACACAGCTCCACCATGTGGCTGCCATATACAGTGGTTTGTGGGATAGCCACAGACTGTACCTGCTTGGCTGTACAGATCACTGTCTCCGGCCACAGACAAAGTACCTGTGCCTGGCAGGGGTGCTACGGATGGTATCGGGTACCAACCCTGACTGGGTACTGTCATCAGAGGCAGAGGTATGATGACTAGACCCTTGTCCCTGCTGGGACTGGCCAGAGCCATGTGCACATGGTCTACTGGGATGGACAATGGACAGGCCAGCCCCAGCATTGCTGGGGCTGGTACTGCCGCTACGGGAGCGGCTGTGAGCTGTGGGCCACCTGCGACCACTGCCAGCTGTTGCTGTTGCTGGCATGCATCCGTGTCGATGTTGCAACCGTCCCGCACAGTCCTGGCTCGAGGAAGACATGTTGTGGAGGGCATTTATTGTCTCCCCCCAATGTATATCAATGAACTCGGTGTATGTCCGGATGGCACAGGCAAGGTCACGGATGCTGTCATTGATAGCGGTGTTATGTGCCCTCTGCGCCCTAAGTCCCTGCCTGGTGTACCGTTCCATATGTGCCTGAGCCTGCATTACAGCCCAGAACATAGTGGTCATCATAACACCTGTGAGGGCATGCCTGCCAGGGGCAATACATCCAGTGGTGCTCCCCCGAGAACCCCTGGACCTCTGCCTATGTGGCACCGTTCCGGGTCTATGGCTATGGCTGCTGTAAGGGGATGCACATGCCATGGGTACCACATTCTCCTGGTCAATGCCAACTGTATGCTGTCCCTCTCCTATGGCCATTGGTGGTGAGGGATGTGGCTAAGTTCACAATTACACAGCCACATTGCACAAGGGTGTGTGAGGTGTCCAATAGGGAGCATTGCCTAACATGACTGTGTTATGTATTGAGGAGTGTTGCACAGCCCCATGCTAGGCCCCTACCCCTCAGATATAGTATGTGTGGTGTGTGGATGACATGTGGGATACTGAAGTGTGACCTAGCAGCGGGTGTCCGGTTACACTATGTGTAGCATGTTGAGGTGTACTGCGTATGACAAACGTGTTATGTTGTGTACATGTGTGTCAACTATGCCTATCCAATGTGCAGTACAGTGTTGCCACATTTGTGTCTGATGCTCTGTGCATTGCATGTGATTGAGGCAGCTACTGACATTACTGAGATGTTTCACGTCTCACAGCAAACATGCATAGCATGCATTATGCGTAGGTGTGTTATGTGTACATGGCCTAACTTCACCTATGACATGCACAGTTCAATACCAAGTTTAAAGTGTTAACACACTCACCAGCATGTAACGTCTGCCCTGCTGTCACATCAGAGGGACCTGCAAGAATATGACAGTTTGTCAGTGGCCACAACTGTGGCATTGCTACTGTGAGTGTGCTAAACTACAGTAGAACAACAGGCATAGGTGTACAAATACTATTCAAATTATCAGTATTGCACACAATAGGCAGCACAACTGCTAAACACAGTACACATGTCACACATGCATAATCTAACAATACAGGTAACAGTAGTCTACAGCTAGGGCATGTTATCTGCATGCTCCATGTCACTATGCTGGATGGCTCCGGCCTCCATGACGACACATGTGTGATGTTGTTGTTGCTGTAGGCCAGGAGCCACCACACTTGGCAGCAGTTCCTCCACTCTAGTGTGGGGGGATGTATGGCCACCCCACCACCTGTGGCAAGCTGTTGTCTGTGGATATCAGACGCATGCTACCGGACATGTCTAATTAAATCACTGCAGTGATGGCGTACCTGCTCATATGTCCGGTTATGCATGCCTATGTTATTTACCCGACGAACAAGTTCTTGCTGGTGCTGGCTGGCCCTTGAAAACAGCAGGGTATAGTGCTGAACCAGGCTGTGGTGGATTTCCTGTTCCTCTGCAGCTGTGTAGCAGGGGTTCCTGTGATGAGCCATAAGCCTGGAAGACAAGTAAACGATATGTGCGAGCAAGTCATGTGGCGCACTTAACATTATACAGTACAGATATCAGTTAACTGCCATATATAGCATCTGTTTGTCTGTCAGAGGATACACACACATTCAATACCACATATCAGTGCTCAACCCACAACTGGCTGACATTGCCTGCTACACTCCATATGACACACCAGTATACACCAGTACTCGGCTCACTGTTTGGGATCCAATGCACAGCCTTGCCAGGGGGGTACATATCAAGCTAATGCATGCAGTAATTTGTCATCCATTGCAATGAATGTGAAGTACAGTTACAGTATAACCAGTAACCCACCCTAGTCATTGATGCCATACCCCTACCTAACATGTGCACAGTTGTTAATATAGCTGGCATACTGCTGTAACAGAGTATACATGTTGCTAAGTACACAAGCAAACCCTGCATCACACATGTGATTGCGGACATGGTACAGGCATCATTACACACACATCAGACATTCATACAACACACAAATGTATGCTAACACAGATGAGCATTTGCTATGTACCTTACAGTACTGTGTGCCCCTACTTACAGATACCTATGCCTGAGGAATGTAATCTGTGCAGACTACAGGAAACACACAAGACAGTGTTACCAGGGAATGTGAACATACACCATACTGTGCTGTTTAGGCCTACAGCTTCAGGTGGTACAACAGTTCAAATGTCGGCTGGATTCACCAGCAGTACCACTTACTGAGCATACATGCATTGCTTCAGCCTATGATGGGACACCACAGTCGTACACAAGGAACTACGTCACAACATATACCATCCTACTATGTCTGCATCCCAATAACTGACACATCTTTCTCTGGCCTCACACTTAGGACACAAATGACCATGACAGAAACAACCTCACACTTAGCTATCACACCGTCACAGACCTTGCACACATTCACTGTCACACTCATTCCACCTCACATAGTAGGTATTGCACTGTGTACATGTCTGTGTGCATTGTGTCATACATAGGTAATACATTATAGTCCCTGGGGCCTACAGCAGCCTAGCCATATGCTACCCTGGCCTGTGACACACATGTAATTAGATTTCATTTCCTCCTGTCAACCGGATACACAGAGGTGATTCCCAGGGCATGTTACCTATCCCCCAGACAATCATCAGGGGTATGACATCTGCTACTGAAGAGCCTTGTTTGTTCATGCTGTATGGTTTACTCCAGAGTATGGCATATTTGCCAATAGGAGCCTTTCCCTCTAGCATGTGCTGTTTAGTGAGGTTGCGGGGACTAGGGACCTAGGCCGTGTAGCCCGGTGGGATTGTGAGGTGTTGACACGGTGGTTGTCTGACTGCTATGGGTGTGGCATACCTCTGTATGTTTGGTAGAGGTAACCTCTGGGTGGCCGGCATACAATGCACTGTAGCTGTGGTTATCTGAGTCAGTCTGCATAGGGTATGTGTTTCAGGGCAGTATTACCCTTTGTGAGGTATGTCTGTGGCCTTTCCACTTGCTTTAGTTGTCATGTCAGGTACATACCACATGGGGCATTGTGATGAGTACAGGGGAACACTGACCTATATTTCCGTACATGACACATCGTTTGTGATTACACGTACCACATAGACAGATTACAAGACTATTGTGGCACTGTGAATATCAAAGAGGAGGCTACTGTCCACCTGTGTCCCATGTTCCCTTCTAACACCTTCAGTGTTAGTCAGGCAACCATCTATCTGGTAGTTAGTGGGTAAAGTGTTTTGGAATGGGGTATGGCACTGCAATATCAACACTTGTGTTCAGTCCATGCCTTGGTCACCAGGCACCTGTTGCAATACGTCTGACCCTGTGTCTCCCTCTCTCACTATATATATATATATATATATATATATATATATATATATATATAGCTATGTATATATAGAGTGTACATATATATCACTCTATATATACATATCTATATATATCTATATACATATATGTATATATATATATATATATATATATATAAAATCTACATATCTATATATATCCATAGATATCTGTATATCTCTATATATATCTATTTATATATATATATATATATATATATATATATATATATATATATATATATATATATATATATATCTATATATATATATATGTGTGTGTGTGTGTGTATATACACATACATACATATATATATATATATATATATATATATATATATATATATATATGTGTGTGTGTGTGTATATATATACACACATATATATATATATATATATATATATATATATATATATATATATATATATATATATATATATATATATATATATATATATATATATATATACACACTTGTAAACAGCCACTGCTGAACATATACATGCCATATACTGCCCACCTTTCATGGTGGGAATATCAATTATGAAACAGTTGTGAGACATACAATTATGTAATAATATTGCTCAGTGTTGTGCAGAATGCATTTCACTGTTCTCAGGCCGTATAGCCATAGCAGACCTCACTGGCTGTAACTCAGTCCCACAGCATTTAACCACTACATGACATATACCTGCACTCCTTGCTGTTTTCAATGCCACACACTACAACCTACATAGATATGTGCACATAGCAACCTTCAAATACATATATATGTCCAGCCTTCACTAACAGTTGCAGTATGTCCCTTGCCCTATGCACATCTGCATATACATATAGATATGGACTGATACCACATAAGGAGTGTTCACAGAATGTAGAGTACCCTTCAGACACATCATTCAGATGCCAGCAAATACATCTGTGTTACATACCTTACCTTTGTATTTCTCACCTCAGTCTGTTGTACCTGTTGATGTTCTTTTTTTATTTGTTTAGGTTGGTGTCTTCCACTGCCTCTGTTTTATTTTTTGTTTTGGTTGGTTGTTGTCGCCAACCGCCTCTGTTTTTTTTTTTGGGTTGGTCTCTCCAACTGTTTGTCTGTCTCGCTCGCTCTCTCTCTCTCTCCAGTTGATGCAATGATATTATTGCATGTGTGGACAGCAAGTACAGGCTGCTTTTGTAGGAATCTGCACATGTGCATGTGATGGCCTCTGCACCAATTGGTGCCCACCATTTAGTAATTGCATGCAGCCTGCTGTGTGGTAATTGCAGTTCTCACTGTGATTTCAGGACACTGCTATAAAATGATGGGTTAGGAAGGCATAGGCCTTTCAGTTTTGCAAGGTGGGGACCATGCTTGTTTGCTGTGGACACTGTTGTGCCAGTCAGAAAGTTGGTATATGTCTCATATCTGAAGCTGGGTTGTAGCCAGTGAAATGCATGTTGTACTGAAACCTGACTGTTGCTTCTTCCAGTACGCTCTTCTCAGTGTGTAAGTTTACTCACACCTCCTAATGCTAACACTGGATATATGGGAGTATGTACTTTCTTTTGGAATTAGGGAAATAACTGGCATACAACAGTAGTTATTGCAATGTATTCCTATGGCTTTCCTATTTTCCCTTTACATTCAGTCCTTGTAATGCATGTTATATTTCTTTATTGCAATGTATTCCTATAGCTTTCCTATTTTCCCTTTACATTCAGTCCTTGTAATGCATGTCATATTTCTTTATTGAATGCATTCCTATGGCTTTCCTATTTTCCCTTTACATGCACTCCGTGTAATGCATGTTATATTTCTTTCAGCGCCAAGTTATCGTGTATCTGCTGTGGCTTAGTGGTACATCATGCAGACTGGTGAGTCCAAGGTCCCAGGTTCGAGACTGACAAGGGTATTTTATTTTGCTGCTGAGCAATACAAGGGCCTTGTCATACTGCGTGACAAAGGCACTATTAAGCAGTTGTAAGCGAGTTGGCGCGGGTTTGCGCAACGCTTAGCTTAGCTTAGCTTATTGTATTTTAGCAATACTAAGCTAAGCTTAGCTTATTTTATGTTAGCAATAGTAAGCTAAGCTTGGTGGAGCTTATCATATCTTAGCAATGCTAAGTTAGGTGCACACATGCACACACTGGTGCAAACCCGATGACTACTGTTTACAAGTGCTCACTCCCGCTAACCCCCGCGCTCATGTCTTTGACAGAAAAGTAAATGGGGAGATGGGACTGTGGTGATAAAGGGTGCTCAAAGAGGGGTAGACAGTAGGGAAACTAGCTTGGGAGATACACGATGGGTGTGGAGAAGGTCTATAGCTGCCCATTTTTTTACCAGCAACAGCTGTGCATATGCAATACATTAGGTGGGATATTTGAAACCTTCCACCCCTGAGAGAGTGATGAGGACATCTAAGTATGTTGTACTACCAATTATGAATATCAGGCACATGCACTGTTTGTGAACTGCTATACTGTCATTAGTACGTTACTCACATCTGAACTGTTTGTGGTTTGTGTTGGCATTAGCACAGTCTGCTCAGGATGACTGGACATATTTCTATGCTGTGTATGCCTACCTACACCCTTGGTTGTGCCTGACTAAACGGGTATATAGTACCTTTGGGTAGGGGTGCAGAACTGCAGTTTGCATTATTTATTATCATGTGATGTTTATCTTGCTGAACATGCAGAGTTGCTGTGTACCTGTAAGTCTATGAAGGCTTGTAGTCTGTCTTAGTAGCTCCCACCTGTGGACATATCCAGATGGTAGACAGAGGTCATCCTAGTATTCTTTGACTGTGCACCACAGCAGTCTTTTCAGCACCTGAACAATGGCATTGTCACAGGTGGTTGCTAGCAGTACATGGCTACATCTTTTGCTATTTCTGTGTTGTACTTCGACATAAGGGCATGCTTGTGGGATTCATTCTACAGCTATTTGCAGAGTGTATAACAGCAGACAAGCTGATATGCCTGTGTGCTTTTGACTCTTCCAGGCCTCAGATACTCTCATGTATATATTTGAACAGCCTCAGGGAATGGTACATATAACTGGGATACACCTGTGATATAGTTCTGACATTTTTCAGTTCAGACTTTGGGTGATTCAGACCATTTCTATTACTACACCTTTTCTGATGTGCAAGCGGTGTCTACTCTCACTTATTGACATTTGTTATTAAGTGAGATTCAACACCTTTCTGCCTACTGTTAGTACATTTCACAGGCAGTCAGAGGGGCACAGCTAACTTTTGTTTACTAATCAGGGTCATCACTGTAGAGCAGTCACTTTTGGAAGGTCTGGCCTGTGACCTAATCTAATATGCCAGTGTGTGTATCCTGCTCTGATACTGTGTGGGGTTTGTAAGCTGCTACTGTAACCTTATTCCCTAGTATCATGGCTGAGTCTGTTTTCACAGTCATGTCATGCAATTCAACAACACCTGCTGGTTAAGGCCCACAGAACAAGATTTGTGTTATGCCATTCCTATTTTCCCTTTACATTCACTCATGGTAATGCATGATAAATTGCTTTCAGCACTAAGTTATTGTATATCTGCTGTGGTTTAGTGGTACTTCATGCAGACTGGTGAGTCCAAGGTCCCGGGTTCGAGACTGACAAGGGTATTTTTATTTTGCTGCTGAGCAATACAAGGGCCTTGTCATACAGAGTGACTATGGCACTTTTAAGCAGTTGTAAGTGGGTTGGCGTGGGTTTGCGCGATGCTTAGCAGTGCTTAGCTAAGAGCACACAAGCTCACACACGCGCACCCCCGCTAACTACTGCTTAAAAGTTCTTACTCCCGCTATCCCCCGCGCTAATTTCTTTTAAAGAAAAGAAAATGGGGAGATAGGAAAGTGGTGAAAAAAGGGGGCACAGAGAGGGACAGACAGTAGGAAAACAAGCTCGGGATGTGCAGGAAGGATGTAGGGAAGGCCCATAGCTGCCCATTTCTTTAACAGCAACAGCTGTGCATATGTTGAAAATTTGGAGTGAGTTTAGAGACCTTCCACCCCTGAGAGAGGGGTGAGGACAACATAGTTTGTTGCACTGTCAGATCGAATTATTGGTGTACATGTCCTATGGACATGTGTGCAAAATGGGAAGCTATGTATGGGGCGTAATTTTTTTTGGGTACAGATTGCCCTTTTTTTTTTCCAGTGAGAGTGGTAAGTGAGGTAGGGGAAATAGGTATATTTGGGGAGGTAGGTTGGGGAGGTAAACAGACAAGACAAACAAGATGCATACAGGGGTGGAATTTGACACATGGGGTGGGTGAACACAATTGATGGGGAAGGTTGTTTGGAAATCGCAAGCCCATGAGCTCACAGATGGTAACAGTGGAACTGAGATCCCCACCCATGGGCAGTCACCACTGCATCTTCACAGCCCCGGGGGTGGCTGTGCTGGGGGCTGAGTAGGATTGGCAGGCTCACCCGTGAGACGTGCCACTCTCACCTCAAGCTGGCATAGGGGATCAGTGACTGAACGCTGGATCTCCCTACGCACCACAGCCCGGACCCTTCGAAGGCTGATGGGTGGCCCTTCTCCGCCCACGCTTGCATAGGGGGGATGAGCCCCATCCCCTGCAGCGCTTCCACCCAAAGGTGGCACAGGACCAATGGAGGATGGGAGTCTGGTCTGGGCACCAGATCCACTGGTGCCGGGTGCACTCGCCAACTGAGGAGGGACAGGTGGGTCCGCTGGGACCGGCCTTCCCATACGTTCTGTGATTCGGTGTGTTTCATTACAACATAAACAACAGCATTCCAGATTAGTTGTAACAGCATGCCATAATATTTCCATTAACCCAACACACCACAGTTCCAACAGTTGAACAGCAAACATAACACATGCATATATTGAACAACAGTGGTTATTCCAACCGCATGCAGGGATGATTGGTAACAACAGGCCACCATGAACGTGGTGTTTGAACAGGGCACATGCATCAACATGAGTGCAAATATTTATGGAACAATAGGACATATATCCCAACAAATATTTAAGATTACACACACCCATTGAGGTGCGGAATGGCATGGTTTATGCACAAACAGTAGGGTGTAGAAAAAACCTCCATTAACATCTTATAAACACTTTTGCTCTACACTGCATTCCTAGTGACTGCAGGTGTATATTCCCTACATGTATTATTACACTTGCCACCATGCATTAGGTTGTGTAATGGGTTTGGCTAGTTCAATCTATACTTGACCTATATCTCACATACTAACTGTCCAGGATGCAGATGTTACTGCTACATATTTCATGGTTGCATTTATATTTCTTTATCTACATAACTGGATATTTTCACATGACATCTTCACTTCTAATTGTACAGGGCCCTGCATTTATTGAAGCACACTTACATTTCTGGGGAACATATTTGCATGCTACTCGTGTACCAGATTTACTTATGCATGCCAGCCAGTAACTGACTGTTGAGGACTGTATATTTACTTCACAGCTACTAGCACTTCCATCACCCACTTTAGATGGGACTGCAGAAATCTGGGTTGCCAGCACTTTCTAACACATTACTATTTGTATAATGCAAGGGTACAACAACATTTCATACTAAGTGAAACAGACACACTCTGGGTTTTAGACCTTTATTAATGACATTACACACTTTTCCACAGGCTCACTCCTTTATTTGTTTTAACAGTATATATGGCAGACATGTTCACAACATATTATACCTTTATTAATAGGTTAGCACACTCTTTTTTCAGGCTCACTCACATATTATTTTATATGACAGTGCCTGCAGAGATATTATTCCAAACATTTGTTAACTTTCTTAATGGGTCACTACACTCTTTTTCTGCCTCTCTAACGTTTTTATCTGACAGTACATGCAGAGGACTTATTCAGTCCATTTTATGGCTGTATTATTGGACTACAACACTTTCTTTCATGCTCTCTCCCATATTTTATATAACAATACATGCAGAATAATCACTAACCTGCCTGGCGGTGCAGCCTTAGCAGCCTATCTTCATAGGCTTGCTGATTTGTAACACTGTCACCTGCAGCTGTAAAGTAAATGAAGGGATATTGAGACATTCCTATCCATTATACATACTCCATTTTAAATCCTTACATACTGCATTCCATGGCTACATACTCAGTTGTGGGGCATCCCGCATCCCACGGGCCTCCTGTATCCACTGGTTCAGGTGGTCCTCCTTTCATCTCTTCAGGTCCACATGGTGGTGACGGCCCTGCTCACCAGTCCGGGGAATGCCTGTGGCACTGGTGAGGTCACGAGCTAACCGGTTCCAAGCCTCTGCCTTGTACTCCGTCCCTTTGAACTGGCCCTGCAGGAGTCTTGCCTCGTGACGGTGGACTAGGAGCCAAACCATGTATTTGGACTCCTCGGTGCCCCATCTCTGTGCTCGGAAGCACACTCCCTCTCCAACACCAGACATTCTGACCGCAGATGTGAGCTACAATCAGTTATGGCATGTATACCCACCTGTGGGGCTTAAATATTCCTCATTTCCCGCACTTTTTTGTGATTGGCCATTTTGTAAAATTCTCGGCTGACTGCAGACCTGCTTAGTAATGGTTAAACTACCATTCCTAAGTTTATGTATGTTAATAGTGGCTGTTTCCCCTATGTTGTCATGGCTTAGTGGTTCTGTACTTTCATTATGATGTAAAGGGTCCTGGGTTCAAACCTTGTCATTCTTTTATTTTAATACTGTCTAGACAGGCTAGGGGGTGTGGCTGCATTTAAGCAACTTAGCTCTACGTTGCTCCCCGGTGCCTTATGGTGCCGTGGTTGGCATGGCGCACACGTCGGCGCAAACACATTGCGCTGGGTAAGCATTTTTAAATGTTGGGCAACTCTATTGCGCTGGGTAAAGCACTATGTCACTAAGGGCAACTCTGTTTAGCTGGGTGAAGCGCTATTAAACTATGGGCCACTCTTAGCTGGGTGAAGCGCTATTAAACTATGGGCAACTCTGTTTAGCTAGATAAAGCGCTATTATACTATGGGCACCTCTGTTTAGATGGGTATAGCGCTATTAAACTATGGGCACCTGTGTTTAGCTGTGTAAAATGTTGCTTAACGGCAGGTTATTATACATCTGGGTCTTTTAAAAATATATATTTTGTTCGCTGATACATTGGCCATGTCACTGCTTTTAATAAAATTTTAATCATATTTGTGTGGTATTATTTCAAATACTGATTTAAAACATAAATAAGAAGGGGAGTGGTGGGACTTGAACCATGAATGCCTTCTCTTTTGGTATACGCTCTACCATTACGCTATTGCTATTTGGATTAATTTGCATAAGTAGTTCTTATATGCTCTTCAATGTCACAATTGCTAACTGTGGTTAAGCAATGGGCACACCCACGCAAACAAGCGCAAATACTAATAATAATAATACGCTATATCGTGGATTTAAAAAAAAAAAATTAATTTTTTCCATTTTATAACTCTGATGGGTGTTTACAGTGTCAGGGAATGTGGTGTTGGGTGCAAGTACATTTGAGCGGACTCGCTCTTGTCTGTTGACATTATGCTTTTTAAAACCTTGCAGGGGCGTGGACTTTTAGACTGCTCGGCAGTAGGACATGCCCCCTGCTTGCCTACTCAGTCCGTGTAGGAGTTACGGATGAGTCAGCATGAATATTCATGGCACGCTGATGTCATACCGTTTAACTGCAGCCTCCGAGTAAGACATATTAAGTCTTACATGGAGGATTTTTGAATCCAGCCCTTAGTGTTATTGCACATCATTTTGAATAAAGTGGAAAAAACAGAACATAAAAAGAAAAAAATAATAAGAAAAATTGTATGATGATGGAAACAAAATGTTGTTGTTGTTTTTCTTTCGGCTTTTCCTGGTTAGGGGTTGCCACAGCGGAACTCTAGTCCACTAATGATTGGCAGACGATTTTTATGGTGCCGCGGTGCCCGACACCCAACCTTCAACAAAGGCACACCCATTCATGCATGTCTTTCGAATGCCACTCAATCACAGGGAGAACATACAGACTCCACACAGAAGGCGCTCCAGCTGAGAATCGAATGGGAGAACCTCTTGCTGTGAGGCGACAACACTACCACTGCACCACCATGGCTTACACGATGGAAACAAAATATACACTTAAATTAAAATTGATTTAACATGGTATTTGAAACCAAAAGGTAGAATAAAATAAAACAAAATAAAATTAGTCATGTAAACAAGTTCCAGTACACTTTTAATTGAGCAGTAGTAGTTTAGTCCAGGCTTCCTAAAAGAGCTTGGCTTTAATTTCCACATGAATTTCATGTTTCTCCAGAATATTCGGGATGTCTCCTTCAAGATCACCGATGTCAATGCGATCCAGGAAAAAAAAAAACTGGTATAGCAATAGGGGCTGCCATGGCGTCCAGCATAGCTAACATAGCCCTGGGCAAGTGGGAGGAGGATTTTGTGTTAAACAACACAGACTACATGCAGCAAGGTGATTTTTATTGCCCTTATTTAAAGAAAATCATTAAGACCAGTGCAGGGGGTGACTGTAACACTACAAAAGTAATTTACAGGGTACAGTGCAATGAATGTGATGCATTCTATGTGGGAAAGACTGTAAATAAACTTAAAAATAGGATTTCTTGTCATCTGTCAGAAATCCGCTCTGGGTGTAAAAATAATGTCAAGTTCTTTGTAAAAATAATGCACTAGCCAAAAACCTTTCCTTTCATAAAGGACACACAGGTTTTAAGTTGCAGATCCTGGATTGCATTGACATGGGTTATCTTGAAGGAGACATCCTGAATATTCTGGAGAAACATGAACTCATGTGGCAATTAAAGCTGAATTCTTTTAGGAAGCCTGGACTAAACTACTACTGTTCAATTAAAAGTGTACTGGAACTTAGAAAATTTTCCACATTGTTTACGACTAATTTTATTTTATTTTATCAATTGGTTTTAAATAATATGTTAAATCAGTTTTAATGTAAGTGTATATTTTGTTTCCATCATCATACATTTTTCTTATTATTTTTTCTTTTTATGTTCTGTATTTTCCACTTTATTCAAAATGATGTGTAATAACAATACTAATTATACTATAATATTTTTATAGATACTTTTATAGATAGTTTTTAGGGTTCTTGTACACAGACCTGAAGAAGTCTAGAAGGATGAAAGTGATCTTTGTTAACAATGGTTATGAAAATAGAATATGATTTTTACAATTGACTTTTTACATGCAAAGTGTTATTGATATTTTTATATATATTTTTTGATTGCCAAATGGACTAAGATTGATATATTTCCAGCCATGTAGTATATTGTCTTGGATAAAATCACAGACTTAATAATCTACTTAATAATCTGGTTAAAAAAGAGGTATCACATCATTATAAATTTTATTTAAAGCACATAAGGGTTATATTATTATGACAGCTACTAAGTAGGGCAGGACCAGCTCGAATTTCACACTGATGGGGGAAGGGATGTGAATTTAACATGTGTACCAAGAACACTTAATTTTACAGCACAATAAACCACTCCCTTGCCTGATAAAAAGTATATATATTTAGAAAGCTTATGAGGAAACTATTACTCTGTTATTTTTGTTTTACTTGGATCGCATGTCTGTGTACTTAATAAAGGATTTTCGACTGGAAACAGACTTCCTGCCTTGCTTGGATTACTTTTGAATACTTAGTAATTCTGTACAATATTTCAAATTTTATATATATATATATATATATATATATATATATATATATATACATATATATATATATATATATATATATATATATATATATATATATATATATATATTTTTTTTTTTTACTTAAGACAAGTTTAAGTTCGCTACTTCTACTACTATTGTCTGATCTGATTAATATACAGTGATTAACTAGAGATATATGAACTGAACTCCTTTTCCCAATGGTTCTTGGAATTCATAAATTCCAATGCCCTGGATCAACTAATCCATTGTTCCACCAGGGGCTCCAATATCCTAGACCTGGTCATTACCAACATGGGAGATAGATGCTCCACACCAGTGGTCACTCCCTCATTGGTCAGGTCTGACCATAAGCAAATCACCCTTGACATCCACATCCCACCCCCACCCCCCAGTAAGGAAACCTCCTTAAAAAACTTCTCCAAAGCCAGCTTCATGCTACTGAAGTCAGAAGTGACAAACTTCATGACACCCATGCAGATGGGATCTGAAAGTTCGACTGCAGAATCCTACACAAAGGCACTGTACGAGCACATCCACTCATGCATGAATCGTGCCATCCCAAATAGAACCAAGATGCTCCCCTCCAAAAAAAAAAGGAAGCCAATCTGGTGGTCCCCTGCTATAAACAAACTATACAACAGAAGGAAGAAACTGTTGCAGAAAAGAGGAAAATCCCAGGATGCAAAAAACTCCCTCACCAGCCTCATTAAAAAGCTGAGATCCCTCATAAAATCCTCAAAAGCTAGTTACGAAAATAAAATTGCCAAAGATTCTAAAGACAACCACAAGGCATTCTATAGTTATGTCAAGAATCTAAATGGCAATGCTCAGATCTGAATGGCATTAAAAATACTGATCCCAAGGATATTGCCAATATCGTGGCAGATCGAGTTAGTGCCAACTTCAACCCCCTCTCACCTCTAAAGAGCCCATCTCAATACCAAAAGATTGCCAAATTCCGGTAATCATGGCCACACAGGTAGAAACCACACTCTCCAAAGCTAAGAATTCAGCATCCATGGGACCAGATGACATCCCAGGCTGTGTACTATATGAACTACAAAATGAACTGGCACCTCACCTAAGTGTCATGTTTAATCATAGCCTCACTTCAGGCTTCGTGCCCACTGAGTGGTGCACATCTACAGTTATCCCATTCCACAAGGGGGGATCCACCTTGCATTCTGGGAACTACTGTCCCATCAGTCTGCTGAGCCTGATCTGCAAGGGTATAGAACGCATCATCATGGAACTTATAAACAAAGACATTGGCAACCTTCAAACACTGGACCCCACCCAGTTTGGGTTTGTGAAGGGCCGATCTTGTCTCCTATGCCTGATTGACTTCTTTGAATCAAGTCTTCAGAGCTGTGGAAGAGGGTAAGGTGGTCCACACAGCCTATCTGGACCTCTCCAAGGCCTTCGACACCATCCCCCACTCTGTAATCATAGATAAACTTACTAAACTGGGCATAAATCCCTACGTCACTTGATGGGTTGCCAACTGGCTTACTGACAGAACCCAGACTGTAAAAGTAGCCGACTCCAAATCCAGCTCCAGACAAGTGACAAGTGGAGTACCACAGGGTTCAGTCCTGGGACCGCTCTTGTTTGGCATCTACTTCTCTGAAGTACAGGCCAACACTAAGGGACTCTGGCTAACAAAGTTTGCAGATGACTGCAAACTGGGAGCCATTATTGAATCCCCAAATGATGTGAATATTCTACAAAAGGGCCTTACAGGAACAGACACTTGGTGCCAGAGCCATGGGCTCAAGCTTAATGCCAAGAAATGTATAGTTATCCCCTTTGGAAAAAAACATGTACCCATGAATTACTGCATAGGTGGCAGTACACTAAACATCAAAAGTGTAATGGGAAACTTAGGGACACAGGTGGACAGTGGTCTCACTTTCGATAACCACATCACCACAACAGTCAGGAAATCCTTCTGTGTGGCACACCTCATCACTAAGGGCTTTTCATCCAGAAAAAAGGAGGTCATTGTCCCACTGTACTCATCCCTCATTAGACCCATTATAGAGTATAATGCCCAGTTTAGTATGTACCTCACAAGACATCAGCAACATCTGGAAAGGCCACAGAAATACCTCACTAAAAGAATCACAGGCCTAAAGCAGATGCCATATGCTGACCGTCTAAAAAAACTCCAGCTATACTCTGTGGCATATCTTCTACTCAGAGGCGATCTCTGCTTAACATACAAGGCCATGTCATACCCTGAGCTGTTGGACATGCTCCACTTAAAGAAATCCCAATCCCTCAGAGCCACACACTCCAGGGATCTAAACCTTGTCATCACAATGAAGAAAACATGCTGGAGGGATAGGTTCCTGACCCAGAGACTCCCCATACTCTGGAATAGACTGCCCATACATGTCAAGCAGAACACCTCCTTGGCCCTCTTCAAAAGGAACCTTGATGATTGGATGGGAAATAGGAAATTCACCCCAGGGATCATGTCAGTCACCCTGCTATACAGGGGTCCAGAGAAGTAAATATTGTGGGAAGAAATATCCAGGGAATTGTTATGGCTAGGCTTGTATAGGCCCTAGGGCCGATAGCCTAGTACCAACCTATGAACCTATGAAAATCTTCCACATAGAGAAGTTTCTTACACTGTTTTGTTTTTGGACCCACTATACTTGTTTAGTGGGTTGTTTGAGACTTCGGGGATACCACATAGATTGCTTGTTTTTTTTTTTCAAACATTGAATTATCAGACACAGATCCTGCAGTCGAACTGCACACCCTTTATATAGGTCATAGTGAAGCAAAACCAGTTATTCCATCAGTTGTATTTGTTTGTAGGAGCATATTATGTAACATTTGTCAATATTCTTTAGCCTTTGTTCAAACACTATTTATGGCTTTGTCCACACTTCTTACTGTAAGTTGTTGACAGTTTTAAATGTCCATAATAGTGACAACAATATAAGGTGCAGCATAGTAGTACAGGTATTAGTGTTGTCCTTTTTATTTATTTAATCACAGGTGAACATGGCAGTAGTTATGTGTCCCCTGCACCACCTGATGTCAGTGTCTCGACAGAGTCTGAAGATGATGGTGGCCAAAATGAGGCACAGTCAGGGGTTGCAGAGGCTGAACCTAACACAGATGTTGACATCCAGCACCTACACTTAGGATCCCCAGAAACAGCCAGTATGTCTACACATACCCAGTCCACTAAGGCCACACATATTGGACAGTTGGAGAGCAAGGACATAGACCAGGGAAGTGTGGCTACCATGGCCACAGTGCCTGTTGACACTGCCAGTAGCCAAACTGTTGGCAAGTTTCCACACAGATGGATTGACAGGGGTGCTCATCAGAGGCCTGCTGTCCCACCACCACCTGGTGCAGGTATGTCTTCAAGTTTCACTCAATATATGTTTAGGGCCATGATGGAGACAAAGGCACATTCAGAACATCACTCCAGGAGAATGCTCAGGGTTTTGGATGCAGTACAGTCTCATATCCATGACTGCCTCCACCATGTTGTTGATGCACTGGATCGATTTGATGACATGTATCAACAGGATGTGGCCATGAGGGACTGCAGAGCATCTGTCATGGAACGCACATTGTCTGTGCTGGAATGTCTGCTGGGAGGGGATTGTTGACCTCATGGGCGTAGATCAGCAACTACATTTGCTGAGAGCCAATGGGCCAGTGCCTGAACAAACTCCTGTAGTGGCAGAACATCCAGTGCTCCATCAGACAGTGTGTTGTCCACACCCAGACATAGCAGCCCATGGGGTTGTGGTCCTGGCTGTTCCCATGAAGGGAGGATGTCCAGCAGACATCAGTCACCTTCAGGTAGTAGCCCTGTGAAGGGAGGACATCAGCAGACATCAGTCACCTTCAGGTAGTAGCACACCATCTGACCTTGGGCATGTAGGCACCTGTGCAACTCTTGGCAGAGCCAGTTCTCGTGGTTGGGAGCAAGAATGATGAACTGTCAGCTGTACCATGCATGGCTCACAGCTGTCCAATATACAGACATGTAGAACTAGCAATGAACTTGGCTGTGTTCATGCAGCACTTACACACCAATGTCACATTTAGGGCACCTACTGACGCAAACTCTACATCTACATGTTCCTTGTTGGTTGCTATGCTTACTGACTCAAACACACAATCACTAACCTTTTGTGTCAGACTAGGCCTCCTGCACCCCCACAAACCACCCTGTTTAAACACTGACTGTGCCACACCCCTGTTCTCTATATTTTGCCTTCAGGGATATTGATGATATGTGTCTGATGCACAGGGTAACTACCTACATTTAGTATGTATTTCATTTGTCCATTTGTGCTATTGCCCTGATTATTGTAACTGTCATTTATATTGTAGTTAGCCAGTTAGACAATTGCTAGCATAGTAATCCCTCCTACTTTCTAGCTGATTCTTTTGTAAGGCTTGCGAGGCCAGTCAGTGACATGTGTTTCATTAATATATCTAACCCTCTTTTTCAGGATTGTTGACTGCTGACTTATGTGTGCACATCCAAAGTTAACCAATTGGATTCTGATTGCTGGATTGTATGTCAGCACTGCAGACAGCTCACATCAGTAATGCAATATAATATCTTGCTTTTTTCATGCAAATCACCATATGTTCCAAGGTTAATAGGCTGTGACAGGGGTATTGTCATAATGGTGTTTAGACCTGTAGCCGATACATCAGAATATGCTATGCAATGGCATGTATAATGCATGCCTATGAGTCTTACAGAGAGGACCACCCATGTCCAGCATAGAATCATCAGTGATCCATGGTGGATAACATGTTCACATGAAATCTGCCAGCCTGTGCTCAAACAGGTTTATTGATGTGCTTCGCATGACATGCAGTTGGAGTTCTAATGCAGATGAGTGACAACCTTTTAGACATGTATGTGTCTACCCTGCATGTCCTATGTATGTCATACTGTATATTGCGGTCCCTGGAACAGGTGGCTGTGGTCCCATTTGACTTATGAATGTGCAGCAGATTCATCTCATTTAGCCCAAAGATGGCCATGTACTGCTTCAGTATTCTGTCTCAAAGCTATATATCTGATACTGCATACACTGACAGCTACCTCAGTCTGCTCACAGAACAGACATGTTGAGGACTCTCTGATGTTTTCATACTCAGAGATGACTGATGTCTGTCAACTTCCTGCAGGTGTCTGGGACAGTACTTATCAATGGGAGGATTGCATACATCAGTAGGGCTGATGTTGAATGAGTATAGGGGAATGATGCACTTTTGATCGATGTCATGCTTTCCTTAATCGGATGTAGGATAGAGGATGCCTTCCTCCCCACAGTACACACATTTGTTAGTTGGCATGTGTTTCAAGATATATTAATGCATAACTGGGGTATACTGTACTCCAGTGTTTTTCTTTAAATAAGCAGGAACATGTAGTAACACATAGTATGGTGATGTGCAGTTATTATAACCCCCACTGCATTGTCAGCAGTTATTAGTGGTATGAAGATTTTTGGCACACATCCTCTGCTTTCTAGTGGGACCTTTGATATGTATATGGCAAACAAGAGGGGAGACAGCACTGATATATATGTTACACACAAGTGACAGGTCAGCTGCTTGAGGTGAGGTCTCCCACTTTGACTGAGATTTGTTGGTCTGTGATCTGATTTGCAACAGACCTGTTAACAGAAGGTGTGATATTCACTTTGCTTAGTTTCTCAGTGGGAACAAATGTTGGATTGCATTGAGATGCCTGGCCAAGTCAAAATAGGGTGAGTCCACAGCCTTGTATATGTCTCTGCTCAGTCTGGATTTCACACAGTTTTTGCAGGCACAAGCTAACCATAAGAGCAGATAACTTTAACAGATGTAGTGTTTTGAGGTCACCTATGTCCTTTTTGTGTGAGATGCATGCATATTGTTTCCATTGCCTTAAAAAAAACATTGAATACAGTTATTGGAGTATAATCCCATTTGTATGCCGCCTATCCTACATTGTGTTAGTGGGAAATGGTCACTGTACTCCATTCATTGTGGACAGCAGCAGTACTCAGGCCACTGATGAATATGGTGCCTGGTGCATTAGCTCACTGTTGCAGCACATGAACAACACATGCCAAAATTTCATCTGGTGACATGGATTCTGTGCTTCATGTATTAGAGTGAGCAACGAGACCTAGCTTTTTGAAGATACCACGGTTTGGAGGGGATGATGCAACCACATAGTAAACGTGATGTTGTGAGGGGGGACACTTTACAGCCACCTATGTCTGGCAACAGGTGTGGAATTCACAGTGGGTTAGTGTGTGCAATATCATCCAGCATTACTTCAATATACATCTGAGAGATATACTTTATTTTGCAGACATAATGATGGCAGACCTATTGTTATGCCTGGATATGTGTCATTAATTATTACCGTAGTTGCTATATGAGGCTTTTTCAAGTTGTAAAGGTGTCTCATTGTTTCTGATGCATTGAGGTGAGTTGGCTTCCCAGACCATTTTGTACATGTGCTATTTGTAAACAGCAGCTACTGTCACTTACTGTAGAATGTAGTACTGACAAACATCCACCATTATGGATTGTAAATCCCAGCGGATCTATTTTAGAGAATATCAGGCACAACTGTGTGTATACATTTGCGTAGATTTGTAGTCAAGACAGGATAGTAACTTACATCAGCTATTAATGTCCTTTGTGTAAACCTGAGCTTGGATGTTAGGTAACCCATCCCTTAGGAATATGTAGGTAACTTGGATGATGTATTTGAACCTGAGTCCTCACTTAGGGGATCCATTAAGTATTCCAAACTGTACACATACAGTGTTATAGTTGGATTAACAGTACAGGCACTACACATGTGCCATGACATTAAGTCATATAGTTGACGAACAGGTCTGATACATTACAGATCCTTGTGGGATAGTGCACTGTTTTTTCCATGTCATTTCAGTTTGCAACATCCACTTATGTTTGTACATGTGACTTTGTCCTCCTATATTTATCCATGTGAGGCATTATATGCACTGGTGAATAAAATCATGTCAAGTAGTCTTACAGTGGAACAGAGGGAAACTGATAGGTGAGGATGTGAAGTTTAACCTGGTTTCTACATAGACTGCTGAAATGAGAGTAATATGTGATTTGAGGGGTATTTTCTGGGGAGTAACTGATGGTGTGTACATTCTGAGGTCGTTCATAAGGTGATCTATAGCCCTGTCATTGATCACTAGGTGTGTAATTTGCTGCTTGTTATGTAACAGAAGGTATGACAGCTACCTGGAGCTGTTGAGGATCCACTCTGCAACATGGCAGCAGACAAGTCTATTTGAAAATATTTTCATCTCTGTATGTATGAGGGCAAAGTGTTCCAGTATTTGCACATCCACCACAATAGGGCAGGTAATCCAAGGAAACACTGTTACAGCCCACACTAGGTCCAGAAATAGTAATCTTCAAATAGAGACCACTACTATACACACTTACCAGCAGTGTACAAGTGTGAGTCCTATAAAAACAGATGTCACACTAATGTTCTTACTATTTTGGCTACTGCCATGATGGTTTACCTCACCACATCATCTGCTTCCATTTTTTCCTTTCCTCTACACCTATGTGATCTCTTGTGTCAACCTGACCATCACCATTGCCAAGAGATATCATGATGTTAGTGCATAGCATGAAAGGAGTATCACTATCATCTGTATTGCATTGCATGAGGTGACTTCTACCTGTCTGCCAAGCCATTGTGTGCCCATGGTCTGTTGTGAGCAATATGTATTCCATAATCTTATTTAGCTGATGACATCAGCTGTGTCTGTTGAAGACATGAGGGCAGTGTACCATAGGCTGGGTTAAAATAATCTATATAACATCCAACAGCAACACACACACACACACACACACACACACACACACACACACACACACACACACACACACACACACACACACACACACACACACACCTTGTCTAGGTTTACAGACTAGAGAAAACAGTACTTAAGGCATGTGCCACGGCACACATCTGACTTTAAAAGACCTGCAGGTGATCGGAAAGTAGATGATATCAGCAGGGCCTGTGGGGGACAGGAGGTTGGAGGACTGCTAGGCATTAGGATGTTATTTTTGCAAGCACAAAAGCAATGCATAGCTATGCTAGTCTCCAAGGCAGTGTTGAATACACAGTCTTCATAATGGAGACAGACACACACACACATACTACAACCAACTTTGTGTGTGTATGTAAGATCCGAACCCCTACCTGTCTAGGTTTACAGACTACAGAACACAGTACCTAAGGCACATGCCATGGCACAAGTCTGACTTTAACATAAATGAAATGTATGTCATCAGTTTCTGACTTCTCAATGATTTAGCAATAATGTTTTAGAAACAAGCATATTATGGGGAACAGACTACAAAAATGATGTTACTATATTGACATTTCTCATTAATCAGGACAATTTAGAGCTATGATAGTTACATATAGGGAAAATGCAATGTGTATTGCACTGTGTAGATGCATGCACATTTTACTCCTCTACCTGTTTGCACAATGTTAAGCAGTGCACAAACAAGAAGTGCATTGCCAACATCCATTCTTTGTATTATGTAATGTATACGTCTTACTGCAGCCACTGCTCTCAGTACTCCAGGCTGTGATTTCACAATTGCTATGGGCAGTGAATAACTATTATCTGTATATTTCTTTGTTCTGCAGTTTTGTGCTTCACACAAAATAATTCAGCATTACTAAAACTGTTTGCAGCACATGACCCATCATGCAGATGTGTACTAAAAATATTCAGACCAAAACATTATAGGACACAGAGTCACAGTCTGTACAGACACAAACTTGAGTAAAAACACCTCCTAAACTTCAACTTACATCAGGATTAGAACCCAGTACACCATTAAAGCTCCATCAAGCAGGATGGCTGCCTTAGTTCTTTTGGATACAGAAGCTGCTTTCTAAACTGTAGTCATTCCTCACACATCCATCTTCATAGAAAACTGTACCCTGCTTTCAACCCATGCACAATATTTTATACAAGTACTTCTCTGACTTACATCTGTACACAGACCAATTAGTAGACACAACTCCTGACAGATGAAAATAGCTATACATCTGTCTGCCATGCCATCCTTGGGGGTGGGGGCAACACATTTTCTGTCAGGATGCAAAGTAGCCTGAAATCAGACACAGCAAGGGAGTGGAGTCAATTCCTAACTTCTCTCTTGCATGATGTAATAGGATTCAGCTGTATTTAGACTCAGAGTGTTTCATGCCTAATTCATAACAATCTCATATGCTAACATTTTAGTAATATAGGCATGTGTAATCGCATGTTAACTTCAGTTATCTACAAATGCAATACTATATATTTGCATACTGTAACAAGGTAAGGCATCTGAAAGGATATGTAATTAGTGTTCAGCACTACAGTCTAGGGTCATGCCTTTTCTTGCATATATGTCAGATGACACAGCATTAGTTCAGGAATAACTCTTTCTGATGCAAGCAGTATACAGCCAATACATGTATAGATAAAGGTTGTGTGAGTTGCCTGACATTAATTTTAATACATGTATGTGAGTAGGAGGAATGTGTTAGACCCTAGGTTGTCAGTGAATGTGCTATGTGCTGTCTCTTAGCCAAAGCAAGGGCATACTGAGCATGCCTCCATTTACCTACAGGGACAGCAGCTGGGCATTCCACCTCCAAGTCCACATGTGATGGCTCTGTGGTGACCTAGGAATTGATGGGGGATGTGTGCCCATCCCCCTTGCTGATCCTGCTGCAGCTGTCTCCACAGGAGCACATTGTGCAGCACAGAACAAACTGAGAACATTTGTGTACACGTACTCTGTGATGTTCCTAGTTTGTGTGTGTGGGCCTCATTATGGTGTTCTTCTGCAGGTATGTGTGTGCATTTTTGATGGGTGTCATCATCCACATTTCCACTGCATAGCCAGCATCCCCCAGTAAATGGCCCTGTGGGATGTCCCCCCTAGCAAGCATCTGGTACAGCTGTGATGTGTGCCAGATATGGGAGTTGTGATAACTGCCAAGGTTGCCAGCACCTACATTCAAGATAATCCCCAGGGCATATCACACAACTTGGCAGCATGATATTCCTTGTGGTTGATGTAGATTCTACCCTGCTCACCATGTGGTGCTGTGATGTGTACATGAGTGCAATCGATGGCACCCAGTACTTCAGGGTAGTGCACTACACGATAGAAGTGTTGCATATTGCTGGTCTTCTCCTCAGCAGTGAGGGGAAAATATATGTGTTAACTAGCATGTATTAGCATAGCAGCCAGGAAGTGGTAGAGTATCCTGGATGTTGATGCCTGTGACACCCCCATCATGTCCCTAGTTGGTCTTTGAAAAGTACCTGTAGCTAATATTCTAAGGGCTGCACCTACCTTAGTTTCCAATAGGATGGGTCCCCCTCCGGTTGACTCTGGCTGTGAGTTGAGGTTGGCAGAGTTTACAGAGTTCACAGGTTCATAGGAAGGCACTAGGCTATCGGCCCAAGGGCCTATGTAAGCTTAGCCAGCAAGGTTCCATAGCTTACGCTACCCAAGAAAGTTATTGTAATTGTCCACCCTGTAGTGCTCTACAGTCTCCAGATCATGTAGTACCTAGTAGGTCACCCTAGCTCTGAACACTCTCCTCCTTCTTGGCCTAGGCCTATTGCCATCAGCACCAGAAGCACTGACTTCAGCCTCAAGCAAATATACATGTAGAATAGCTGCAGCAGCCCATAGCATTATGTCAATTAAAAGTTCCAAGTCTCTATTCCAATGTTAGGAAATCCTGTTGCAGTACATACTGTTGCACTCTGCTGCAGCAATACACAGCTGAGAGCAGCTGCACATAATGACACCAAATCATGTGAAACATTTTATAATATCATCCCTTTGGTCATGATATGTATGGAATGTGATAATTACGGATAATTGCACTTTATATCTATGAACTACAAGGCCAGCACAGTAAGATTAAAAGTTGATGCTGCCTGTACTTGAACCCAAGGCTATCTGCACCGTAGTCTAACTTCTGACAGTCATCATCACAGGACTAGAGATAATTAGTGGAGCACAACTCTGCTTACTGGGTTTGTATGATGCTCAAATGTTCTCATCCATGGAGAACACACACCATATAGGAGCTTACATTGAGTGTAAAGTCCCATATGGTCCCTGCTTTTTGTGGTTTAACAAATCTACTCATTTTGTTACATATTTTATGTAATAACCATGCTGACATCCTGAAAACTACATGGATAATAGCCGTGTAAGCTGGGTGCATGGATTTAAAGATACAAAGCATGATATTATTGTAATTGTTGTGACAATATCATACCAAACTTTTTAATTACATTTGTATTGTTGTTTTTAAAACTTTTGTGTGTACCAGTGCATTGTGCAAATTTGTGCTAAAATAAAAATGATAATACTTATAGTGCTTTTACACATATTCTTGATCCTTCTGGACACCCTTGACCAGTAAATAGCTTTTCTTACCTTTTTATGGGCATTCTGTCCATATTCTAGAACTTCTGTATGCCCTTGCTTTCATGTAAGTTCCTGTACTTGGATATTTTTTGTGTGCACTTCCAACATGGACACGGAGCCTACATGGTTGTGTGTAGTGTTGTTGGATCACTTCAGCTTGTTGGTCTGCTTCATTAGCATAAATTTGAGCTACTTATACCAAAATTTGCATTCTGTGAATCTTTCCATTGTTGCGCATAAATGCGTATGTGTGTATGCCCCTACACAGAGTTTACTGAGTCTGAAATTTACTGCACCTGTGTTCGCATTACATCGCGATGCAAACACAGAACATATCACCATATAGTCTTTATTGAATTTGCACCATTATTTACAACATATTTACAAGTCATTTATTTTTATAGGAAGTGGTTATAATGGTAGGTTGTGGCATTAGAGTGAAACAGAGAGATATGAGGTGGAACTTCATAAAATGAAGGAAGTTATAGGATGTAATAATGAGAAAGCAATGATGCAGTGAAAATTAATAATTATGTTCAGTGAAGCAAATACAGGAGATAGGGTAGAAAGACAAAATATTTTGTTAAAGGTAGAAAGGAAGAGAGTGATTTTTTTTTTAAGTAGGCAAATGCTAATGAAGATGCAGAATGAGTGGCGTGATATTAATTAGCAGAAGAAATAAAAGCTGTAGAATCTTTTTTGTAGCTAAGTACGCACAAAAAAAGATTATACAGGATGTAGAATGCTATGTTACACACATATCTAAAAAAAACAATGGATGTACTAAGCAGATGTTAATGCTTCGGTGTGTGTCTGATTCCATTGTTTATGAATAGGATTTCTGTAAGGTTCATAGGTTCATAGGTTCATACTAGGCTATCTGCCCTAGGGCATTTATAAGCCTAGCCAGAATGTGTTTGGCTTTCGCCACCCATTTTAAATTTATTTTGCTATGCCCTTTTTCGAGGTTAGTATACTGTGCCTCTGTCTAACAGTGACACAGAAGTGATACCCGGGGTAAACCTACGATCTCCCATACACTCATCAAGATTCCTCTTGAAGAAAAGATTCCTCTTGAAGAGAGTCAATGACGGACTCTGCCTAACCTGGACTGGGATTTTATTCCAGAATGAAGGGAGCCTCTGGGTTATGAATCTGTCCCTCCAGCATGTCCTATTTATTTCAGTGCTGAGGTTCAAGTCTCTTGGGCACATAGCTCGATGGGATTTGGATTTTCTGAGGTGCAGCATGTCCATTAATTCCGGGTTGGACATGGCTTTATACATCAGGCACAGATCGCCTCTGAACAGGCGGTATGCCACTGAGTAGAGCTGGAGTTTCTTTAACCGGGCAGCATATGGCATCTGTTTGAGCCCTTTGATCCTCTTGGTGAGGTACTTTTGGGGTCTTTCCAGTTGCTGCAGGTGTCTGGTAAGGTACATCCCAAAAGGGGCATTGTACTCAATTATGGGCCTGATGAGGGATGAGTAAAGAGGCACGATGACCTCCCTGATCTAGATGTGAATCCCTTCATGATTAGGTGGGCTATATAAAATGTTTTTCTAACCACTTTGGCCACGTGGTTGTCAAATGAGAGATTGCTATCAACTTGGGTCCCCAGGTCCCTAATTACTTCTTCTGTACTTAATGGATTACCACCTATGTGGTAATTTGTGGGCACTTTGTTTTTGCCAAAGGGGATGACTATACACTTTTTGGCATTTAGCTTGAGGCCATGGCTCTGGCACCAGTTGTCTGTTTCTATGAGGCCCTTTTGGAAGATGCTTGTGTTGGCTGGAGAGTCGATTATGGTGCCCAGTTTGCAGTCATCTGCGAACTTGGTCAGCCACAGTCCTTCCATGTTGGCCTGTACGTCTGAGAAATATATACCAAATAAGAGAGGTCCCAGGACTGAGCCTTGTGGGACACCACTTGTAACTGGTTTGGAGTCTGACATGGCTCCAGAAATTCTAACCATGTCCTTGAGCCAGTTTGCAATCCATCTAGTGACATAGGGGTTTATATTTAAGCTGGTGAGCTTATCTATAATGCCCGAGTGGGGTATTGTATCGAAGGCTTTTGCGAGGTCCAGTTAGGCTGTGTGGACCACCTTCCCCTCGTCAATGGCCTTGGTGACTGTTTCAAAGAAATCAACCAGGTTTAAGAGGCAGGATCTGCCCTTAACAAAGCCAAACTGGGTAGGATCCAGTGTCTGTAGGTCCCCAATATCTTTATTTATGAGGTTCATGATGATCCTTTCCATAGCTTTGCAGACCAAGCTAGTCAGGCTTATGGGGCAATAGTTTCCAGGATCCGTTGAGGCACCACCTTTATGGAGAGGGACCACTGTTGCTGTATGCCACTCTTTGGGCACATATCCTGTAGTAAGGCTGAGATTGAACAGTAGTTTTATGTTTGGGTTTAGCTCTTCTTGGAGTTCATGTAAGACGCAGCCCAGGACACCGTCTGGTCCCAATGATGCTGTGTTTTTTGCTTTGGAGAGGGCGGCTCTTACCTGAGCATCTGAGATGTCAGGGGCAGCACTCTGCTGGGATAGATATTTGCCCTTTTGGTGGGAGGGGAGAAGTTTGCTGAACCTGTCAGCTAGGGTGTTGGCAATGTCTGTGGGTTCAGTGCATTTTTGTCATTTTGGACTAATTCTGAGCATATTTGGGAATTACCACCCAGGTTCCTAACATAACTAAAGAAAGCCTTGTGATTATCCTTAGTGTCCTGTGCAACTTTTCTCTCAAAGCTGGCCTTAGACAATTTTATGAGTGCCCGTAGTTTTTTGCTAATACTGATCAGTGATGCCTTCCCTTTTTGGAATTTTGCTCTATCATTTAGTAGCTTCCTCCTTCTATTGTATAGTTTGTTTATGGTTGGGGTCCACCAGACAGGATGTCTGCCTTTGGAGGATTGGGTCTTGGTTTTATTTGGGGTCGCATCATCCATGCATTCCTGAAGGTGTTCATAGAATGCGTTTATAAAGGATTCTAAGGTCTGGGCCATATTTTCCACAGGCCCGGGGGCTTTGAAGGATTCCACCTCGGTTTTGAGGAGTGTGAAATTTGCTTTAGAGAAGTTTTTCACTGTGGTTTTCTGGGCAGGGGGTGGGGTCGGGATGTGAATATCCAGTGAGATTAGTTTATGGTCTGATCTTACCAGTGAGGGATATACTTCTGGTCTGGAGCATAGAGTCCCCATGTTGGTGATGATCAGGTCCAGTATGTTTTCCCCTCTTGTGGGAGTGGTAACAAGTTGTTCCATAGCATTTGAGTTTATAAATTCTAGGAACCTTTGGGCTAGGTTGTTGGAGCTAGAGTAATGCTCCCAGTCTATGTTTGGGTAGTTGAAGTCGCCCAATATAATGGTGTTTGGAGAGACCTTCATATTTTCCAGTGTTCTCAGAAAGGCTGAGTGGGGTTCCTGGGTTTGGGAGGGTGGTCTGTAGCAGGCTATAAACTGGAAGGCAGTTTTACCCACTGTTGGTTGCACATGGATAGTCTCTGATGCTTTGTGCTTTGCCACCAACCTGGAGGTGTGGGTATCTTTGATGAATATCGATACTTCCCCTCCTTTTGTGGTTCGGTCCAAGTTTTGGGGCCGAAAAGCATGGTATGAGGTATAACCTGGTAGTGCTGGGGTGCTCTCGGGAGCCCTGAACCAGGTTTCTGTTACTGCACAGATATCGATGTTCTCCATGCTAAGGAGAGTTTCGAGTGCATGCATCTTGAGGTTTAGACTTCTGGCATTGAGTAGCATTACTCTTAGTTTTTCTTATCCCTTGTGATACCTATGGAGGTGGGTTTGTCTTTTGAGCCTTGCCTAAAAAAGGCACTATGGGGTAGCAAGAGCCTTTGCCAGTATCCGAAAGCCCAGGGGTGACAGGTGCAAGCCATCCCTAGTGAAGCATCATGGCTTGTCGAGCATATCATCCCAAGCTGACAGGCATTGGATCCCCTTTGAATGACACCAGTACTTAAGCCAATTGTTGAAATTGATCATCTTGTCTTCATATTGTGGCATCATTCTTGGTGAGGGTAAGATGCTACTCAAGGTCAGGGTCATACCGGCCTGGGCTACATGCTCAGAGAGCTCCTTTATGTCTCTTTTCATGTAGTCCAGGGAGGTACGTCTCAGGTCATTCACACCAGCATGGACAATGACTGAGTCATATTTGTACTTGCCTTGGAGTGACCTGAGTGCTTGTGTTATGTGGCGGATCCTAGCGCCCGACAGGCTGCTCACCGTGACCCTCTCCTTGTTCAGTCTGGTGAGTGGGACGTCAGTGTGCCTGACGATAGAGTCACCTATTACAAGTGTATCAATTGTGTTGTTTAGCCTTAAGGGCTGTGACTGTTCGGCACTTAGGGTTACCATACATTAGTAATATTGTGAAGTCCCCTTGTTCACCTTACTAATACATGTTAACCTTAACTTTAACCCTGTCCCTACCCCTGTACTTAACCCTGCACCATACCTTACAAAATCCCATTCTGTAACACTACCACTATTCAGACAAATTGTGTTTGAATTCAGTGGTGTGTTTTTTTGCTCAGGGATCTGAAAAGAAATCTATTCGTGTCTTTTGTGATTTTATGTTCTTTAGTTCTGGTTTTTCAGTAAGATGATTTCTGTAAATTCAAGCATCAATGAGGTTTAAATTACTTGATGCTTTGTTCTTTTGTATTTCAACCGATTGTTATAAACCTATACATATGTGTGTGTGTGTGTGTGTGTGTGTGTGTGTGTGTGTGTGTGTGTGTATATATATATATATATATATATATATATATATATATATATATATGTAGATAGATATTCACAACAAAACCTAATACTGAAGAAATGTAGTTTTCCAGCTTCAAGGGTAGTAAACACTTTCCTTAAGGATGAACAAACCAAGAAAAAGGGAAAACTAGTTGTGCAAGAATGATAGTACGCAACTTGCTAAAATAGACTGTTGTCATAAATACTAATGTAAGATCTGTGTTAAAAATAACATTGCATTCTTAGTAAAAATAAGAAAACAAGATTTTCAAGCTGTTTTTATTTGCTTAACCCGTGGTTTATTAAGACAAACACAAAAGATGAGCGATTTCTCCCGTGTCAGATTTTCGTCAGATCTAAGTTATACAAATAAGTAACAAGTAATATATGCTTTTTTATTTTCCACATAGAAAGCCACGTAAATGACAGTGAAGGCAATAATCCAAGAGTACATAAAGAGATCACATTCAGTGACAGTGTTTAGAACAGTGGTGCATAAATACCAAATCTAAAACAGCTCTGTGTAAGTCGTGCTTGTCCATACCTCTCAACTTCTCAGCACAAGAAATCAGGATAAAACCTAAAACAATGGGTTGTCAAGGACCTAAACAATACGGACAGATTTTAAATGTTGCTTGTATTAAGTCGACAGTTGTTAATAAACTTTCTGTTGCCATGTATTTTCTGGAGGGTAAAAAATCTGAAACTCAAATGGGCATTATTTTTTCCTAAATCTTTGAACTTGCAACTGTACTTTTCATGAGGAACAGCCCAAACATATGGGGTAAAAATCTGGACATTTTGCAAAACTCTAGACAGCTGAGGTGTATGTGCTTGTTGTATGTTCTATGATTTGCTAAAAAATATCTTCAGCATACCTAAGTCGTGCACTTCTGTATACCCAACCAAATCTCTAGATTTTCACATAATGACCAGATATTTGCCTCATATTTTTCTGTCTTCCACTCTAATTTGTTGTACGTTGGGTCAGGTGTCAGTTGCACAGTGGCAAATATCTAGAGCCAAGGTTTACTGCTGTCTAGCCTGCTGTGGTTGTTCTTCCACACCACACCACACACACTCTCATGCACATTCACATCGGCAACTTTACTGAATTAGTTGCTGTTTAAAAATGGAACAAAGATAACTGAGAAGAATTTCAAAAAGAAAAGAGTCTTGACAGTATAGCTCAAATGTATTGCTTATATGGAGGATTGATTAGGGTTAAAGGAAGAAAAACTATTAAGGACAGAAGTCAGAAGACCAAAGATTCCAAATTTGACATGGGACGATTCCATTCAAACGGCAAGAGAAATAAAAGTGTAGTAGAGAGATTGAGGAACCCTGTCATGTATTTTCTATATGGTGAAGGAGTGCAATGATGGTCTGAATTGAAGAAATATGACTGGACAGGTTTAAGGGTTTTAACTGAAGGTGTTGCATGCTTTCTCCCAGAATGTGAATCTACCAAACAAAAGCTTAGATGAGGAAACTATTTTTATATGGGACTATGAGCTGCAAGATCCTAATCTTACAACTGAATGTGATGGAGCATATCTCTCAACTGTCCAGATTTTCATAGAATGTCTAGATTGTTGCCTTATTTTTTGTTGTAAAACAAATTACTGCACCCAAATGGCAAAAGGATCCACAAAGCTGCATGAAAGAAGTCACAGAAACAATATTAAGTTTATTTATTTTTATTTATTTTATTTTATTTTACATTTGTTAACTGGGGGTGTCTGACTGAGCTGAAAAGGCCCTTTTTCAGCAGAGGCCTGGGGAGGAAAGCTCCACAAAGAAAAATTACAGATACATTTAGTTATTTAGACATGATGAGTATACACACAAATTACAAAAGACATGTTTTTACAGTGGTATGCGGCACATCAACAATTACAGTGGAGAGAACAAACAAAAAATATTAATTTAAAAATAAAGGTAATTAATATATTTGTGGTGTACAGCTGAAATTTAAAACATAGGTAGAATACATACATAGTACACAGGTACAGTACATACATTGTAGATTAGCCAATGTTTGTGAGTAAGATTGAAAACTATTATCAAGTACTCTAGATTTAGTATGTATACCTTATCCGCTTTCACTAGCCTGGGGAGCAATCATGGCACTGCCAACTTTGCCTGAGATGTTGCCTGGTGAGGTCTTTTAAGTTGAAGCCATTTTGTTCTTTTAATGCACACTCAGAACTTCATCAGAATCTAACTGTTTAACACTCAGCCACAGTTTAAACATGGTGACTGAAAAGTCATATGCTCATAAATGTCCAATCACCATCCCCAAAGAACTCCAAGATAAAATTTAATGTTACAGTGTGAAACAAAAAACAGTGAAACTTAGTTCAAATCTTGGTAACAGTTTAAGCAAATGATGTCTTTATAGCCTCTATACTAGTAAAACGCACTTTATTTTAACTGTCTCATTTAAACCCAGATGTCTGTCCAGTCTTAATCTAATCTGCCATTGGTACTCTTGGCATTCCAGCCTTACACTGTAGCTTCTTGAAAATAAACTGGACTAAATGCCACATGTCTGCCTCTCCTGGCCTCATAACTCAGTGAGGTATGACCTGCCTGAGGGGAATTTGTCCCTCAGTACCTTTCAGGACTTGGTGAGCAAGGAAGTGCCCAGTTTGGCAGACATAACTTTTTTCATCCTGCCCTTCCTGTGATACTGTGTGTTTCTTCCAGTTACTTCCAGCTGTGCAACACTTTCAATTAGACAGTAATACTTTGGGTTATGTTTACAAATAATTACCTTTTGCATCTAAGGATTGAGTATTGGTAGGAGGCTGCCTTTAACACTTCTAAAGAATACAAATGTATTGATATTTGAAAACAACCTCTCCATCCATTAAGATTTTGTCATGACAAAATCCATATTTTCTTAGATCCAGAGCACAAGTTGGAGCCTTGTGATATTTCCTCAAATTATAATGAAGTTGCTTTAAGGTGGTACAGGAACCACCTTTGTTCCTTTTTGCTTAAGCTTAAGGTTTAATAAAATGCTGTGTAAGACCCTGAGTCTTCAATCTGTATTGCCTTTCATGATATACAGAACGGGTCACATATTCCTTCTAGTCAGGCCAGGTCCTGCTGGGTCTGCTGTCTTAAAACTGTTTCTTAAACTGAGTAAAGTCTGTGCCAAGCCGTTAGCCATCAAGGCTAAACCTACTAAGTTGGTTAAACTTAAAACCCCTATTGTCTGCTGAAGGTGCAGTTGTTAGTGCTGCTCCTGCAGCAGACGTCTCTTCTGATTTACCTGTGAGCCTTCAGCTGTTATTGTGAGTTCTAATTTACATAGCTTGCTTCCATCTGTTTCAGTTTGTGCCATGCTTCAAGGGTATTTGTGCTCTTTCCTTCTACTTAGGGATGATATGATTGCTTAGTTTTCTTAAGGACATTATATTTATTAAGGACCATTCATTGAGTATAATGCCCCATTTGGCATGTACCTCACTAGACACATGCAACAGCTGGAAAGGCCACAAAAGTACCTCACAATGAGGATCCTAGGCCTTAAACACATGTCCTACATGGACAGACTCAAATAAATTCCAGCTATTCTCTGTCTCATATCATCTATTAGGCAATCTCTGCTTGACTTACAAAGCCATGTTTGACCCAGCTCTGTTAGAAATGCTACATCTAAAGAAATCCCAATCCCTCCGCACCATATGCTCCAGAGACCTCAACCTCATTACCACAATCAACAGAACATGTTGGAGGGACAGGTTCATAACCCAGAGACTGCCCATGCTCTGGAATAGACATAGCACCTCACTGGCCCTCTTCAAGAGAAATCGTGATGAGTGGATGGGAAATTGACAGTTCACCCTGGGGATCACTCCAGTGGATCTACTTGATAGAGGCACTGGGAACTAACATCGGGCAGCACAGTGCCAAGGCACTTCTATGGGCTAGGCTTGTAATGGCTCAAGGGCCATTAGCCTAGTACACACTTATAAACCTATGAACCTATTTGTCATGAATCTATGGATTCTGCAGTTTGTGCATGAGGTGCCCTCTCACTTTTTCACTGCAACCTGGTCTCCTGGTTTCAGCTCCTCTAACATTGAGTTGGTTAAGGATGCTGCTGGTATTGGACCGTTTTTTGTCTAGGTTTGGCTGCTTCTGTGTTTGTTTCTTGGATTTGATGTTGGCCTGCCTTGTGTAGGCTCATATTTCTGCACCAGTATTGCCACCAGCTCCCATTCTGACTTCTTTGGATCTTGCATAACCCCTCTTGACAGTCACTCAACCTTCTGTAGGTCCAATAATATGTCCATTAGCCATCATGTTTTGAGTAGGTCAATACTGGGTGGACCTGGGAAGATTACCCAGATTCACACAGCTTTAATGGGTCTGCCATTGGCTGCTCCAAGAGTGTATGGTTTTAAGTTAGAGGGTCCAGTAACAAGCATTCTTCCCTTCTCTACTTCAAGATTCTTCAGTAGTTTCCACTAGGTATTCTGCACAGACTGAGTGTAGATTTACCTTTCTCATTCAACTAGATTCCTGACATCTGTTTTTATCTTCTGATAAAAAAGGCTGGTAATGAAGATCAGGAAAGAATACCAGAAAATCTCCTTACATTGATCTCTTTGGAAGATGAGGATGGCGAGAGATCTATATTCAACACCCTTGATACTGTTTCATATAGACTTATGAAATGGTATCTCTGCTTAGCTTTCCATGCTATGAATGACAAGCACTCTTTGAACACCTCCACCTAAATAGAACAAATGGTAAAGCAAACACCCACTCTTGAGACCCAAGCCTACACTATCGTATCACCTCCATCAAATGACATGACAGATACCTAACTCAACCTATCACCAGTTTCTAGAATAGACTGCCCTTTCTTATCAAGCAGATTGCCTCCCTAGTAACCCTTAAAGCAGTCTGGATGACTGGCTGGTTGATGACAAATTTTTACCAGTAATATCTGGAGTGAATCTGCTTAATGGGTGGGGGGCTTTTTTAATCTTTTGCCAGTACTGAATGATGTGTCTGAGCTTCTTAATGGCTTTGGCCATAACCTTTAGTAACCTACAGCCCTACCCAAACTCAAAGACAGCAGCTCACAAAACACATAACTCTGAAATTCATAGTTGCCTGCTTCCAAGCCCATATGTTCAGAGCCAAACATTCTATTTCTTCTGGATTCCATTGTAAGACATACTGATGTCCTCCTTACCAGGTAAATAAGAAGATTACAGTGAGCTGTCTGTCTTGAGTCAGGATCTGCCAGATCACATGAGCACTTAAGTCTTTAAACCATAACTATCAGCATGACATGGCCATAGTCCATGTGGGTATATATGATCTAAGACATACCTCACTGAACTATATGAAGATAGATGTGATGGAGCTCTCTGAATATGTGTATTAGGCAGGTATGAATCTAGCCTTGAGTGGCATCTTACCTTCCCCAATGAGGATGCCACAGTGCTAGCAAAAATGATTGACTTCAACAATTGGTTTAGTTTCTGGGGTCACAACAAGGGGATCCCATATCTGTCAGGCTGGAGAAACATGATCAACAAACCACGATGCTTCGACAGAGATTGTTTGCACTTGTTGCCACGTGACTTCCAGATGCTGGTAAAAACTTTATCTATTCCCAAAGTGCCTTTTTTTAGGCAGGGTCAAGTTCTTAATCCCTCTAACATAACAAAAATCACTGATGGCTGCCTAAAGGTACTGCTGCTCAACACTAGAAATTTAAATAAAAAAACTGCACTTCCTAGAAGCTCTCCTTGCCCAGGAAAATGAAGATATATGTGCAGTCACGGAAACATTGTTCAGAATATTTGAAAGCACCCCAGCTATCAAAGGCTATACATTATACATTTAGGTTTTTGGACTTTGTCAATGCAAATACCCTGAAGCAAGTAGTTAGCTCCCCATCTGGAGGCACAAATATCCTAGACCTAGTACTCAAGAACGTGGGAGGACGCTGCTCCCTCCTGTGCATCAAGTCCTCCCTGGTAAGATCTGACTACAAAATGATATCCTTTAGCATTAATACTAACCTAGAACCCCTCATCAAATTCCATACCTGTTAAGAACTTTGCTAAGGCCAATTACCTCAAACTAAGTGACAGCTTATTAAACTTCCAAGCCCCTCCAGTCCTGGATGCCACTGAGGCCTACTCTGAGCTTTACACAAAAGCACTGTACAACCACATTCATAGCTGCATAGAGGAGGTAGTACCTGTCCGAGTCAAACCTATGACTACTGGCAAAAATATGCCTGGTGGCCCCCTAGCATGAATAGGCTACTTTATGATCGAGTTTCTCTGCAAGACATTGTAATCAATGGGTGAAGCAATTTCAATGATCAATGCTAATTGTGTCTTCTTTTCATGTACTACTGTATCTGTTTTTCTCACATATGTTTCTCCAACTATTTCTAATGGGTAATCCCGTGTGATATACACTCCATCATACACTGTTTTGTGGCTTATATTCATAGGCGCCGGAACCATAGAGCGAGGGGGAGGGAGCACCCCCTACTTTTAAGGAGGACTCGTGTGCATCGCACGCTATTCTAAATTTTAAACATAAACGTGCCCGGAAAAATGTTCCTGATCACATCGTTGCTACCAGAGTCACGGTAAGGCTGCCCCATTTATGTTTATGTAGGTTGCTCCATTTATGTTTATGTAGACTGCTCCATTTATGTTTATGTATGCTGCTCCATTTATGTTTATGTAGCCGGCTCCATTTATGTTTATGTAGGCTGCTCCTTTAGTGTTTATGTAGGCTGCTCCTTTAATGTTTATGTAGGCTGCTCCATTTATGTTTATGTAGGCCGCTCCATTTATGTTTATGTAGGCTGCTCCATTAATGTTTATGTAGGCTGCTCCATTTATGAAGGTGTGTGTGTGTGTGTGTGTGTGTGTGTGTGTGTGTGTGTGTGTGTGTGTGTGTGTGTGTGTGTGTGGCTAACCCTGCCAGTGTTGCTCTTCCATACCACAACACTCGCAAACACACTCACACACACCTATGGACAATTTAGAATGTCCAATCCACCTAATGCATGTCTTTGAAATGTTGGAGGAAACTGGAGCAGCCAGAGAAACACAAGGAGGACATGCAGTCTCCATACAGAATGTACACTATCTGAGAAACAAACTAGGAATCTCATGCTGTGAGACAACAGTGCTGTCCAATAGGGTTCTTATGTTTACACTGTAAAGGGACAGCACAGATAATCGGTGTCAGAAATGTTTCTGCCTGCCTGCCTGCCATTGACCTCTTAAAGAAAGAAAGCCCAGAAATAATCAGAAATGTGCATTTAATGGAACACTCGCAAATGCTGGATTTCACACTATTATTTGTTCCCTTATATCTGAAATGCACTTAGATTGGTTTCTGTTCATTGCAGTGTAAGAGGACTGGGAACATGAGTCCAGATTATGCCATGCATTTTAAATTCTTGTCTGTCTAATATCCAAAGCTCTGTATATATTACTAAAAAGTAAAATTCAAATTCTATGCATTGGGACTGGAGTCAGGAGCACTGCTGGATGGGTCAAATGGCTATACTTGCAGTTAAACTGCTGTAATTTCTTTGCAGTGTTTCATGTAACGTGCAAGGTTCTTCCACACTTTTCTTGTACAAAATGTAGTTTGAGGAATCATTTTGAAATTCTGGCTGTTCTGCTGAAATGCATTTGGTAGCCTTATTTTTTATTTTAAAAAGGAGTTCTGGTTGTTTAATATTTATGTATGTATGTATGTATGTTTTATTTATTTATGTATGTATGTATGTTTCCATGTGGCTATAAATGAGTTTATTTTTGCAGTGATGAGCTCTACACTTTTCTTATACCTTAGGCATGATGTGTGAGTTTCAACTGAAGTGATGGTTTGCCCCATTATTTTTGGTTCGTTTGCAATCAAAATGAAACTGAGAAATCACTGTTTTGCACTGTGTGAGATGTATGTTTACAATATTCTACCTTTGGAAATAAATTGTTTCCTAGCAATGACACGATGCAGTGATATGGATAAAAAATAAAATGGGACCACTGTTAACACAATACAGAGGTAGAACAAGGCATCTGTTGCGACCGTAACTGTACAGTGGGAAAACCTGATAGATTTCCTACCCTATTCTGCTGCATGATGTAATATCTAAAAGACCTGTGCAAATAACAGACAACAGAAGTGCTCTGGGTTAGGATTACCAGTAGCATTTACAGGAGCTCAAAGTTAATGTGTACTGTAAATAAAGTGATACAGAGGGACTAGGAGGTCATTGTGTAATGTAATTGTGCGGCGGGAAGAATTAACAGGTTACTGTGTGGCAACATGCAGTAATGAGTAGGAACTAGCAGCTGACTTCAAATACAATGGCATGCCAAGGAATAAGGACCTTGTCAGTTTTCTGTTATCATATTTTCCAGAGGTGTCAGTGTTTTTCCTTTCAGTGTGAATTCAGTCTTTTTTCTCACTCATCTTTTGCAGCATATCAGGGTGAGTATCTGGGCTTTTAGCTTGCTCTTAGATGCTCTTGAGTGTTGGTGCTGTAGGAAGAGGAGGGCAGATGTTTGGGACAGGCGCAAACACTACGGGTAGTTGAAGAAGAATATGTACTGTCACTGCTTCACAAACTGACAGTAAGGCTGAATGAAGTAGCTAAAATGTTATGTTGAATGTATGTTTGCTTTTCTGTGACTGTATCATAACCAGCCAGCTGCATACCCTCACATATCCTGTTATTATGTAGATGTTACTTTTGCTTAGGAGTTAGTAAGCCTCTCTGATCTGCACTTTTAAGTGTCTTTAACATCTTCCTTGACTACCTTCCCTGCAATCCTTTCCCTCCTGCATTATGTCCTCCTGAATGCATCTGTGGATTTCTCTCCACCCCCCCATTTCAATAGTCAGGGCCGGCCTTTGGTGAACTGCTGCTCTAGATGAAAGTGCTCCATTGGTCCCCCCCCCCCACACACACACCACCTGATGTCCCCATCACCATCCAGATTACTTTTTTTTTCATTTTATTGTCTCAGTTTGTCTTACTAGTCAGTTTTCCTGTATTCATTCAACATATTTTAACTAGGCAAGACTGCTCTAGTTAACTATATATGAAACAACTGCATTTAGCTGAGATTCTAGATGCTCTGTGGTACATTTTACATTTATTTTAAATAACATTTTCATCCAATGATGGCCTGAAGAAAAATCATGATTAAGGGAAGAAATTCAGTCCTGCTCCTCAACTTTGGTTTTCCTAGAATCCTTTTAACATACCCTGACTGATCAAGACTACACTGTAATAACAGCATAGGTGCTGGAACCATACAGCGAGGGGGAGGGAGCACCCCCCACACACTTTGAAGGAGGACTCATGTGTGCATCGCATGCTAATGTAAATTTTAAATATAACACACACCTTCATAAATGAAGTAGCCTTACCGTGACTCTGGTAGCAATGATGTAATCAGGAGCATCACATCATTGCTACCAGAGTCACAGTTAGGCTGCTCCATGTATGAAGGTGTGTATGTAATGCCCCAGTTACTTATACCTGGTGGTTAGAATTATCCAGGCTCAAACTTTGTACCTTAGGTACAACAGCCTGCATTCCCTACCCACACCACCACTTGTGATTCAGGGAGTTGAGTTCATAGCTCTCAACTGTCTAGATTTTCACAGAATATTTGACTCCTATGTTTGGTCTGTTCCTTCTAAAATTTGTGGTTTTCTGGCAAATCAGGGAGAACAATTCACTTAATGATAGCGCTTTAAGTTTCAGTCTTCATCTTTTTTGGAAATACATGGTAACACAAAACACTATTTTAGCAACTTTCTAAGACTATACAAGCAATATTTAAAATGTGTCCCTGGTTTTGGGCCTTTGCTCCCCCCCAATAAATTTTGGCTTTTTCCAGATTTCTTGTGCTGTGAAATTGAGATTTTAGTTGTGTTAAGTGGATGGTGCAGTGGTAATGTTGTTGCCTCAAAGTAAGAGGTTCTCTGGTTCGATTTTGGTTGGGGTGCCTTCTGTGTGGAGCCTGTATGTCTTCCCTGTGTTTGTGTGGGTTTCCACTGGGTGCTCTGGTTTCCTCCCATGTTACAAAGACATGCATCTGGAGCATTTCTCCCCAGGCCTCTTGAAAAATTGGCTTTGTTCCAAGTCGGACTTTCTCAGTAAACAAATGTTAAATAAATAAAAAAAACTTTACAAGGAGCTGAGAGCTTCAGGGGAAGAGAAGTTTAGTGCTGAATATTCCAAGTCTGTTTGCATTGTTAGTGGTACAACAGGTAGTAGCCTTACTTTTGATGTAGAAGGCTGTGGGTTCTACTCCCACAGTATGCAGATGGATTGCTGATACCATAATGTGTTGTACTTTAAAGGGAATGGATGCTGCAGTCCTGTGAATGTCCTCCTTTGAAGGAGTTACCTAGTAACTATGAACCTGTTATCAGTTTGCCATCCATTCCCTATTGCAATATTACTAGCTTATCATTTTTAATGTAACATAGGCAATTTATCATTCAAGGGCAACAACCACTTTATTTGTAGATGAAACAATGAAATATAAAGTTGTTTCCTAGCAGAAACTTCTTCATTAGTTAGAGATCCCTTTAATGTGGAATTATTTAGATGACTTACTTCTGCAGACATTTTGCATATTTACTGATATTGGTGGATTGTAATGACAGAAGTTTGAGTGGCCTTTTATGGTTGAAATTTTCTGAAATGGGTAGTTTTGTCATTATTGGTTCATACATTTTATTTCATTGCTTACTAGAAGACTGTTCAAAACTACAAATTTAAAACACATTCTAACAACTGGTGCCATATTATACAAGGAATATAATTTAATACAATCAGGAAGGTGAATCAAAGAATACATACATGTATGCATGGCCCTAAAAATGTGTTTGAAAACAGACCAGAGGAAAGTGTGAAAGGCTCAAAATCATGGGCAAACTTTAAGCTTTACTCTTGTTATCAAAGCAATGGATGAAGGTAAAACAGTTCACACCACATTACCTTCACCTGACCAAGCCTTTTGACACAATCCCCAGGATACACAGGTGTAGTACAAAAGATAAAAAATGTAGGAGCAAACACTTGCATCACTAGCTGGATTGTCAACTAGCTCACAGGATGCAGGGGATCAGAATAGGGGAAGAGACCAGTCACCAATGGCATCACCAAGGGTTCAGTGCTGAGACGTTTTCTGTTTGGCATATACATCTCAAAAGGAAATAACAAAGGGCTTTGGCTGGCTAAGTTTGAGATGACTGCAAGATAGGAGCAGTTATTGAATCCCCAAATGACTTAACCATCATGCAGAAAGGTTTGTCCCAAACAGTAACTGGTGTCAAAATCATGACAATGCCTTCTGAAAACTGACCCCAATTGTTGGGCATTTGGGAACTTGTGTGTACAGTGACCTAACTTTTGACCAACATGTGCTCAGAGTCATAAGAAAGCCTTTCTACATTGCACAGCTTATAAACAAATTGGTTGTGACTAGATCTAGAGATGTTGTTGTTCCCCTTTACAAAGCTCTCATTAGGTCAATCATTTTGTGTAATGCCCACTTTGGCATGTATCTGTCCAGACCCATGCAACAATTGGAATACCTTCAGAGATACCTCAGTTAAAGGATACAAGTCCTAAACAATAGGTCTTGCATGGACCACCTCAAAGAATTATTACTAGACTCAGTATCCTACAGAGTGCTTAGAGGTGATATGTCTGGCATATCTGGCATACAAGGCACCCTCGACCTAATACAGATAGACAAACTGAACATCAGCAAGTAAACTGGCATCAGAAATATTCAGTCCAGGTATCTAAACTGAATGTTGTGGAGAGATGGATATATATCACAGAGATTACCACTGTTCCAGAACAGCTTATCCATAAAAATAAAACAAAGCTCATTTGTCCATATTCAAATGCAACTTGGATCCAAGGATGGGTAATAGAAAATGTACTCCAGGATTGCCCCTCATGCCACTAATGGATAGAGGCAGCTCCTAAATGCTGCATCCCTTACATGGGTCCCCTCAAATTATCTATGGTATGATCACAGTTATTCTCACTAGGGCTAATATACAATTATCAGCCACGGGATAGGTAAGACCAATCAGAAAATGTTAATTCAAACACCAAAAGGGAATTGGCTAAGCTTAAAATGCCTTCCAAGTAAACCTATTTTGTGGTGGTAATTAATTATAAAAAAGTGCCCTTTTTAGATCACTAAGTGCCCCACTCACCCTCCATCCCCCAGTCTTCAACAGCTTCCGGCGCCTCTGCTCATATTTCCAATGCTTTTTGGTTACTTCAGTATTGTAATGGTTGAACAATCCACAATGAAATACTTTTGCCACATTATTATGCTTTTCAGTATACAGGCCCGTTGCCATTAGTGTATCACACACCCACCAACAAGATGTGTGACTGTTTCTAGTTCTGTTTTACAGAAAATGCATTTGCCTCTTTCTCCCACATGTTCAATGGACTTTAGAATCTGACATGTACATATGCCACTATCCTGTGATGCTCATATTAACCTTTCTTCTTTTGTTTTAATTTCACCTCTTCTAAATCATTCCTGCATCAGATGAAGAGCAGCATGTTTGTTATTGAGCATTTGTTTCAGCAGGCTTCTAACATTTTGGGTGGTCTTGGCTTTCTGTAATCTATTTTTTTCATCCATCTTAATATGTCTGTCTCTTCTATTAAATCAAGCAACTTTTCCTTTAGAAATTTCTCTTCTACACTGATTGCAGATTCTTTAATCTCTGTTTCATCTGGGCATCCTACAGAAAGTTTCAAAACATCTTCCTCTGATGTATTTTTTCAGCTGTATGCTGCATCATCCATTACTAGTTTCATATGTGAAGGCGCTGGCCTGTCACTCCACAACATTGATGACATCACAGTTCCCATGTTTTTATGCTCCTTCCCTTTCTGTGCAACTCTAACTGAACTCTTGTACTGTTTTCCTACTGAAGGCTACAGAGTATCTTCATGTGTCAACTGATCAGATGCGTTCCATTCCAGCTGTTACTCCTTCATTTGCTGACTCATTTTTCCATCATGCTGTAATGTTACCAGAGTTGCATTTTCTACACTAAATCCTTCGCTTCACTGGCAATCCATGACTTCATTTTCTATTTTGTTCACTTCTCCATTGCTAATCCTTTTTTCCACTTCACTCTTTTTTTCTTAATTCTACTATTGAAAAATTTCCCATATCCAGATGCCTTTCCTTGTCTTTTTCTTCAAATATCTGTGGTGCTGCATTTTTTGTATTGATTACATTTGCTTCCCCCTATGCATAAGTATTGCACCATGTATATTTTTTTCTCAATTCGATATTTCGTCTTTAGGTGTGTCCCCCTCCATCTGTTTCCTTAGTTTGCAGACTCATTGTTCCATCATACTGTCATACACTAATTCTTTCTACACTAATTCATTCACTTCAGTTATTCAATAATTACACCTTCTATTTGTTTACTAATCTTGTGTTCTGCATTTCCCCTCTGTGATCTTATTTTTAGTACACTAATTCATTCACTTCAGTTATTCAATAATTACACCTTCTATTTGTTTACTAATCTTGTGTTCTGCATTTCCCCTCTGTGATCTTATTTTTAGTATTGTGAAATGTTCCATATCTGCATGCCTTTGCCATAATTTCATTTCATAAATCTTTACAGTTGCTTTTTTGTATTGATGACTTTGTCTTTCTACATTGCATAAGTATTGCACCATATCAGATCTCTCTCTTTCCAATCTGCGTGTTGTTTTTTTATACCTTTCACAAAACTCTAGGTTGTGTACTCTATATTTTTGAACCACATCAGTCTCTTCTTTTTCCAAATGTCCCAAGTGTTCTTAGTATATATACTGTTTTTCATGAGTTTGTTGTTTTAATGATCTCAAATTTGCTTTTGATGCTTTTTACAGTTTTTTCTTTCCCCTAAATTCTCTCCTAATATTTTTGAATACTTTGTATCCATAATTTCTAAGCTTCTGGCATACAAATGACAATACATAATTCTTTCTTATACTCAGTAGTCAACTCTAGCATCTTTATGGCTTTTTTTGCCTTGTAGGTTTTTGTCTTTTTTGTGGGCTTCTACTTCCCTTTACAACAGGGGCTCCTTCTCCCCAATGAGCCTGACCTAATACCATTGCAGGAATGTTTCTGTGCCTTCAGGATTCTACATTGTCATTTCTTTCAGTCCTGGGACCAGTGTGCCAACCAGGATTAGGCACCTTTTTCATCCTGGAATTAGTGTGCTGACCAGGATTAGGCACCTTTTTCATCCTGGGGACTTGTGCACCCAGCTGTCTCTTATTTTTTTAACATCCTTCTGTCCATAGGATCATATGAGCTTACTAGGCTATCGAACTGGAGATCATTTCATGCCTAGCCGTTTCATCCCAATGTAATACCATAGATACTCTAGTCAATACCCAGGGCTGTATTTAGTAATGACTGCCCATGTCCAGCAGGATTGTGGGTGCTATCCCTAGTAAGAAATTATGGTGCCCCATCCACTCGTCCAGGTTCCTTTTGAACAGTGTCATAGAGGTGCTCTGCTTCACATGAATTGGTAGCCTATTCCAAAGATGCAGCAGTCACTGGGAGACAAATCTGTCCCTCCAGTACATCATATTCAAGTTGCAGGCCATATTTAGGTCCCTGGAACAGGTAGCTCTAGTCCCGTTTAATTTATGGATGTGCAGCAAGCTCATTAGGTTTGGGTCAGAGATTGCTCTATAAGCCAGGCATAAGTCTCCTCTAAGAAATCAATACAATATTGAGTATAGTGACAGGGACTTTAGTTGGTCAGTTTAAGCCATGCGTTGGAGTCCCTTATCATCTTAGTTAGAAACCTCACCTCTGAGGTCTCTCCAATTACTGCAGGTGCTTTGTATGATGCATGCAAAAAGGGGTGTTATACTCAATTATGGGCCTGATTAGTGATAAGTATAGAGGGGTTATAACCTCCTTTGCTCTAAAGATGGTGCCTTTGCTAATCAAGTATGCTATAGACACATTATATCATAGTAGGTTACTAGGCTAATGACCATAGGGCCCTTACAAGCCTAGCCAGGTCTTACCCTTATTTCCAAGATCAGCACCTATCACCCTTGTCCAAGAGGGACATAGGTTGAACACCTGGGGTGAATTTACAGTTACCATCCAATCATCCAGATTGCATTTAAAGAGGGCCAATGAGGTGCTCTGCTTGACATGAAGTGGGAGTCTGTTCCAAAGGTGTGGTAACCTCTGGGGGATAAATCTATCCCTCCAGCAGGCTCTATTAATGTAACATACCAGGTTAAGGAAATTAGTGAGTAACCTGTGTACCATTTGACTTATGGATATGTAGCATTTCCAATAAAGCAGGCTCAAAGATGGCCTTATATGCAAGGCAGAGATCACCTCTGAGTAGTCTTTATGAAACAGAATAAAGAGCCAGAGTTTCAGACTATCCTCATAGGACAGATGTTGAAGACCTTGAATTTTCCTTGTGAGAAACCTTTGTGGTCTCTCCAATTGCTACAGTTGCTTGGGAAGGTACATATCCAAAGGGGCATTGTACTCAGTTATTGGCCTGATGAGGAAAGTGTACAGGGAGGTTATAACTTCTTTTTTTTCTGTAGGCAATAATCTTACTTAGGAGATGAGCAATATAGAATGCCCTTCTTACCACTGAGGAGACATGGTGATCAAAGGTAAGGTTGCTGTCAACCTGTGTGTCTGGGTCTGTCACTACTGAGTGGGTGCTTAGGATGGTGTTACTGATGTGGTAGCTAGAAGGAGCATCACTCTTACTGAAAAGGGATGATAATACATTTTTTTGCATTGAGTTTAAGGCCATGACTTTGGCACCAGTCATTTGTGTAAACATATATGGTATGTAAAATGCAGTCTGTATATCACTGTGTTCTTGGTGAGATTTGGTAAAAACAGGGTCCACTGCATGAAGTTATTTACCAAGACTTGAGGATGAATTCATTTCCAGCAATACTGCTCTGTTCTCTCCTTGGCTTGCTGATTTTATCATCTGTCCATTCATATGTCTGTATAGATTGGTAAATCATCACTGAGACAGTCAGGCATTGTGACTCGGGTAGTGTATCTGCTAGGGTCTGCTACAATGATACAGTCTAATAGGGAATTTGATGTATTGCTGTAATGAGTGGGGCTATTACTTAGCTGTGTGAAACCAAATAAGTTAATTACAGATCTAGTGGGCTTGCAGTTTGTGTGGAACCAATAGACATCACATCACCAAGCAGTATTACTTATTATGGAATTTTTTTATGGGTATCTGATGTAGGATATCTTCCAGTATACCTGTATTGTCACCACAAGGCATGTAAAGAACAGTATATCATATTTATTTCATAGATTCATAGGTGTGTACTAGGCTAATGGCCCTGAGCCTTTACAAGCCTAGCCCATAGGATTACCCTGGCATAGTGCCACCCGACCTTAGTTCCCAGTGCCTTTGTCGAGTAGAGCCACTAGAGTGATCCCCGGGGTGAATTTCATATTTCCCATCCACTCATCAAGATTTCTCTTGAAGAGGGCCAGTGAGGTGCTCTGTTTGACATATATGGGAAGTCTAATTCCATAGCATGGGCAGTCTCTGGGTTATGAACCTGTCTCTCCAGCACGTTTTGTTGATTGTGGTAATGAGGTTGAGGTCTCTGGGGCGTGTGGTGTGGATGGATTGGGATTTCTTTATATGAGCATTTCTAATAGAGCTGGGTCAGACATGGCTTTGTAAGTCAAGCAGAGATCGCCTCTAAGTAGGCTCTATGAGACAGAGAATAGTTGGAGTTTTTTGAGTCTGTCCATATATGACAAGGCCTAGGATCCTCTTCGTGAGGTACTTTTGCAGCCTCTCCAGTTGTTGGAGATGTCTAGTGAGTTACATGCCAAATGGGGCATTGTACTCAATGCCTGTATGTTTGTAAGTGTTTAATTTACAGAAACTAATAAAAAGCTCTGCAGAATAGATTGTTGGTATTGCTTTTGTGTAGGGGGACTTGTGATGATAGTTGTGAAATATTAAAGCAATACCACCACCTTTCCCCATTTATATGGTTATTACAGATATTATAGTCACTAAAGATGATATTATATATTTTGTTAGGAATGCGTAGGAGGCATTTTTGTATACAGCTACAGGCAGTTAGATGTCATGGCTGTTAACTCTAAAGTTTAAAGCTAAGCTACTTCCTGTGGTAAGGGGTTTGATTCTATCAGCTTTCATTGCCTATCATGTGACCTAGAGAAAGGAGCAGTCCTTTTGGTGCCAACTGGAAATTTGGGCAACACTCCACAAAGGTCTCCTGGAGTGCATGCCTAGTAACTAGTTATGAAAGTACAGTGCAGACAGTTACATGTGACAAGGATGGGTGAAATCCTGTGCACATTACACACACACACACACACACACACACACACACACACACACACACACACACACACACACACACACACACACATGCATGTGCAGCAAAACCAGGGAAATAATGTATTATAATACAGCTGCTTCTAATACAGGGTTGCTGTGTTGTAAATAATGTCTGATGTCAAAATAGCTATGTCATTCTGATGGTTTTACTGCATGCATGTGCATTCTTTTTAATCTGTTATGTCTGTTTTGTGATTGTGTCCAGCTATAGAAAAGAGATGATGATACTGTGTTAGTATACTTACTGTATGTCCTCAGTTTGCATGGGAGGAACACTTTGCAATGCTAACAAGCACTCAACAAGCGGTAGAGCTATGAAACAACGATATCTAGATTCTTTTGCCCATTTCACAATAAACATTTAACTTTTAGCCCTGTTTGTGTCCAACAGTGTGTTTCTCTGTGTATGAATACCAGATAAAATTGTGACTTATATGTGGAAGAAGAGCGATGCTCTGCTTATGCCACTATTTTAATTTTTTATAAACAATTTGTGTGGGATGGTGCTTCCTATGAGTATTAATGATGACAGCCACCAGTGCCTCTGTTCACACTGTGACAGTTTACCTGCTGTATATTCTATCAAACAACATTTTAGTTTTAACTGGGATCAGACAAGATTTTAATGTACTAATTTCCCATTAACTTCACATGTAACATTGTATTCCCATTGTGACATGTTGCTTGTCTGTCATTTACTCTTTCAGGCTAAGTTTCAATCATTGAGTGACTGAAAGAATTCTAATTTATAGTGCGTGCAGTACTTGCAGTGATGTTGTGGTCTCTTACGTGCCCTATTTTTCTATCAGAACACTTAAACTACTAAGGATTTCTGATAGGACTTTTTGCTCATACATTTCCAGACAAATTAGCTTCCATTTATTCTGTAAAGTAGTCTTATTTCAAGGAGGTTCTTGAAGGATTTTTGTATTGCTTTTACAGACTATGTAGTGCTTGTGTGTTTATACTGTGGCAATTGACCTGCTATTTATTCTGATCAGACAACTTTTACTTCTAAGTTTTTTCTGACAGGATTTTAGTGTACTGCTTGTGCATTACAGTTGTTTTGTAGAGTTTGACTTTAGGGTTAAGTGTATGTGTACTTTCCTTTCAGCTGACTCATTTTGGCAAGACTAGTTGCATTTTAGGAATCCTCCTGAGTCATAGTACAGATGTTTACTACACTCCTGTCAGTACAACTTCCTCTTTTACTACAACAAAAGAAAAAAATGACTTTCCTCAGAGCGCTTATCTCACTTATCTCTCTGTCATCCTCTGATGTTCTCCTTTTTGATACCATGCATCGGAGTCAGTGACATCCACTTCAGCTGTACCAGTATCTGTTCTGGGTACAAGAGAAACATCTGTTATGAGACACAGGAGTTTTACTAGTGGATGGTACTGCATGTGTCTGAGGGAGGAGACCTCTTCTAGATACGCATTCCTTTTCTAGTCCGCCACAGAAGATATCTGTTAAGAAAAAACAAAAGATTAAACATTGTTCATCCTAACACATGGTATCCCAAATTAATTATTAATTCCTTACCTTAGATAAGAAATTTTTAGAGATGGTCAGTCCTGTTCCATGGACTTCACTAGCTGATAAAGTGGTAATTTTTAATAATACAAAGGAAATCTGGTCTTCAAAACCTCCAAGGAAGATAGCACATTTTAGTGTTTGTTGCCATGATGAATCAGTCATTTTTTAGGGAATTAATTTTATTTATTTATTTATTTATTTATTTAACATTTGTTTACCAGGATAGTCCGACTGGACAACAGGTGTTCGTTTTCAGCGTAGTCCTGGGGAGAAAAGCTCCACAAACTTACAAAGTGAGATGAAAAATTAAAAGAAGTAGTTAACAAAATTTAACAGTAGTTAAAAAATATATATTTAAGTAATCTTATTCTGCTTCTTTCGGCTTTTCCCAGTTAGGGATCGCCACAGCAGATCACCTGTCCGCTCATGACTGGGAGTAGAGTTTTATGGTGCCGAGCTGCCAGCCCAGCGCCCAACCTTCCACAGAAGGCACACACACACACACACACACACACACACACACACACACACACACACACACACACACACACACACACACACACACTCACACCTAGGGCCAAATTAGAGTGTCCAATCCACCTACAGCATGTCTTTGGGATGTGGGAGGAAACCAGAGCACCCAGAAGAAACCTACACGACCACAGGGAGGACATGCAGACTCCACACAGAAGGCACCCCAGCCAAGGATCAAACCAGAGAACCTCTTGCTGTGAGGCGGCAATATTAACAGTTAAACAAAATCAAGATTGTGGTGGAAGTTTATGATGGCAACACATTTGCACGGTGAGGATAAGTACAGAGTTTGTACAACTGACATTACAGTAAGAATGAATTCAAAAGTATTTACACTATATACAATATGTGTAAGTGGAATACAAGTCAGTAGAACAGTGTTCATCAGAATTGGTAATGAGTAATACCTAGTATAGGGTGGGTTCATGGAGGGTCACTACACTTGCATATCTGGTTTTCATGAAGGTATGATTTGAGGAGTTTTTTGAATTTCTGAGTTTTCTAGGTTTGTTTAGCAGCCTGAGGTCTGGGGGAGGGTGTTCCATAATTTTGCAACTTCATAAAGGAATAGCGATTCCCCTGAGCTGTTTTTACATGTGATGACTTCAATTAGGGCTTTTTTACTGGACTGTAGTTACCTCTTGGTGCTGTAGAAGTTTTGGAGGCCTGTTAGAGCAGGGGTTTTATCAGGGTGGTATAGTATTTGATGGGCTAAGTTGAGCTGGTCGTAGTGTAGTAAGTTTGGAAATTCTAGCCAGTGTAGTTTCTGTAGGGATTGGCCATGGTGAGAGCATAATTTAGCATTGGTTGCAAATCTAGCTATTTTGTTATAGCAAGTCGAAAGTTTCATCAGGTCAGTTTTATTTAGATTTGTTAGCACTGGGGATGCATAGACTAGCGTTGATAAGAGATGAGTTCTTGCTATGGAAGTTCTGGATTCAGAGGTTAAGAACTTGTTGCTATGGAAGAGGCAACCTAGCTTTTTGTGGACTTTGGAAATTGTTAGGGATATATGTTTACTATATTTAAGTTGTTGGCCTGAGACCTAGGAGTCTGACCTCAGAGACAGGTGTGATGAGGGTATTATTGGCAGAGTGAATGGAGAAGGTGGGGTACTCGGTCTTATTTGGGTGGATTAGCATTAGTTGAGGGTTTTCTTTAGAGTTCAGTATCAGTTGAGAGTTGTTTAGCCAGTATTCTATCTCTGTGAAGGATTATTGGGCTTGGGATTGTAGGAGATGGATGTTGGGTACGGAGCAGATTAGTAGTGTCATCCATGTGTTGGACTATATCAGCTTTTGTGGTTGCTAAGTGGAGTTGGTTTATAAAGATGTTGAAGAGGAGTGGGCCAAGGATTGAGCCTTGGGGAATGCCACATTTGATGGGGAGTGGGGAGATAGATAGTTGAGCCATTTGATGGATTGAGAGCTGTTGTCTAGGTAGCTACTGAATAATTGTATGGTGAAGTTGTCAATGATGAGTTTGGAGAGGTAGGAAAGGAGTTTATTGTGGGGAAACTGTCAAATGCTTTGGATAGGTTTAGGAAGGTGGTGGAGAGAAGTTTTTCTTGGTTTCTGTATGAGTTTATGGTGTTGGTGAAGTGGATTAGGGCAGTGGTGGTACTGTGGGCTGGTCAAAATCCATGCTGGGTTTTAGAGAGTAGGTTATTGGAGAGTAGATGGGACTGGAGTTGGCGATGGATGCATTGTTCAAGAATTTTTGATAGGGGTGAAAGGATTGCGATGGGACAGTAGTTGGATAGGTTGGTGGAGGGGCCACCTTTGTGAAGGGGTATGATGTATGAGGTTTTCCACAAGGATGTAACATATTGTTCATTAATGGATCTATTTATTAGTAGTGAGATTGGGTAAGCAATGGCCTTTGATGCAAGTTGAAGATATTCAGCTGGGAGGTTGTTGGCGACGAGGGTGGTTGGTTTGAGTTTAGCTAGAAGTTTTTGGATGGTTGATATAGATCCTGGTTTAAAATGAAAAGGTGGTGGTGGTTATTTGGTCTTTGAGGGTTGGTGGGGGGTGGGGGGCTTGTATCATTTATGAGTTTCGGTATGGAGGAAGTGAAATAGCTGTTGAAGTTGGAGGCTATATCTAGACTAGTGCCATAAATATTTGGTGGTGGTGTGGTGGTTTTTCCAGGTTGGATGGTATTGTTCACTGCAGCCCAGCATTTCTGTGGGTTGTTACTATATTTACTTTGTAGTGATATATGGTGATCTTGTTTGTCAATTTTAACCTGCTTTTTTGCCTTACTTCTATGTTCTAAGAAGGTTCATAGGTGTCTACTAGGCTAATGGCCCTGGAGCCCTTACAAGCCTAGCCCATAGGATTACCCTGGCATCGTGCCACCCAACCTTAGCTCCTAGTGCCTCTGTCAAGTAGAGCCACTGGAGTGATCCCCGGGGTGAATTTTCTATTTCCCATCCACTCATCAAGATTTCTCTTGAAGAGGGCCAGTGAGGTGCTCTGCTTGACATGTATGGGAAGTCCATTCCATAGCATGGGCAGTCTCTGGGTTATGAACCTGTCCCTCCAGCATGTTCTGTTGATTGTGGTAATGAGGTTGAGGTCTCTGGAGCATGTGGTGCAGAGGGATTGGGATTTCTTTACATGTAGCATCTCTAACAGGGCTGTGTCAGACATGGCTTTGTAAGTCAAGCAGACATCGCCTCTAAGTAGGCGATATGAGACATAGAATAGTTGGAGTTTTTTGAGTTTGTCCATATAGGACAAGTGTTTAAGGCCTAAGATCCTCTTTGTGAGGTACTTTTGCGGGCTCCAGTTGTTGTAGGTGTCTAGTGAGGTACAGATCAAATGGGGCATTGCACTCGATGACTGGGATAATGAGGGAAGATTTGAAGTCTGCAGGGTGGGTTGTTGCATTTAAGTTTGTGTCAAATGATAAAGGTTGGGTTGTGGTCACTGAGAGAATTGGGTAGTGTACCACAATGGTAGGCAGTGTTGGCCTGGTTAGTGAGGATCCAGTCTAATATGGATTCTCTTTTGGTGGTCTTGTCTATATGTGTGTGAATATGGATAAGTTGGGTGAAGTTATATAGGTTAATGTGGTCGGTGGGCGTTTTGGAGTGGATGGAGTTCCAGTCAATGTTGACATCTCCTAAAACTATGGTTTCTTGGGGTGGGAGTGGGAAGCCCAGTGGAGTATTGATTCTAGGGTATTTAAATTGTCACCTGGTGGGATGTAGATGCCGAGTAGGTTTAGTTGTTTGCGAGGGAGACAATGACCTCTTTCTTCCTGGATGCAAAACCCATAGTTATGAGATGTGCCACATAGAAGGACTTTCTGACCACAGTGGCAATGTGGTGGTCAAAAGAGAGGTTGCTGTCAAACTGTGTTCCCAGATCTTTTATAATGCCTTCTGTGTTCAGTGGACTACCATCAATGTGGTAATTCAAGGGAACCGTTTTTTTCCTAAAGGGGATGAAGATACATTTTTTGGCAGTGAGCTTAAGGCCATGGTTCTGACACCAGTTGTTGGTCTCATTGAGGCCTTTCTGTAGGATGTCAGCATCACTTGGGGAGTCTAGTTTTTGGTGTTTTATGTTGTTGCCAGCGTTTCCGTGCTTTGTCCCTTTGTTTTAGTTGTCCCTTTGTGGATTTCTGTAACCAGGGGGCAAGATTACTATGCATTCTAATTGTTTTGATTGGAGCTAGTTGGTTAAAGACGATTAGGAATGTGGAGTTAAAGTATTCTACTGCCTTGTCTAGGGGGAGGATTTTGATGGGAGCCCAGTTATAGTTTTTTTTTTAAGGTTTCTGCGAATAGGTCTGAGGGGAAGTTTTTACGGGAGTGGGTTTGATGCCTGGAGGGTGGGTTGTTGCATTTAAGTTATATAGGTTAATGTGGTCAGTGGGTGTTTTGGAGTGGATGGAGTTCCAGTCAATGTTGACATCTCCTAAAACTATGGTTTATTGGGGGAGGGAGTGGAAAGCCCAGTGGAGTATTGATTATAGGGTATTTAAATTGCCACCTGGTGGGATGTAGATGTCGAGTAGGCTTAGTTGTTTGCACTGGTTCAGGAGGAGTGTAGCAAATATTGTCTCAATATTTGTGGAGTTAAGGGGTTCTTTTTGTTAGAGCTGGATGATTAAGTTGGATTTAAAAAGTAGAGCAACACCTCCACCTCTTTTGTGTGCTCTGTCTGCCCTTAGAATGTTGTAATCAGGTGGGGTTATAGAGTTGTCCTTGATATGAGGCTCAAGCCATGTTGCTGTTATGAGCATTATGTCAGGGTTGTATATAGAAATAGCTGAATGCAGCTCTTCTATTTTGTTCATGACACTACAAATGTTTAGATTTAGTATTAGCATGTCTTTTGGTTTGTATTTAAATAGGAGGTAGTTGTTATTTGTATTTATGGGGGTGGATATTGGGCCAGGGTTGGGGTGGATATCACCACCTAATAGCAGCGGAGCAGCTATGATAGTAACTAGTAGACAGTGGTAAGTGAAATTAGGTTGATTTTTTGGAGTCTGGGATGTAGTGTATTGGTAGGGTGGTTTGGGAGAAGGATGGTCTGTGGGTGATATGGGGGTGTGTCTATGTATTTGTGGGGGTTGGATGTGGAATAGGGTAAGGTGGGAGATTTGATGAGGTTGAGATTGAAGAGATAGAAGTCATAGGAGGTACTGGTGGAAATTATGAGAGGGTTATGGATAAGAAAAGGAGTTTTAGTGGAGGAGGGTGATGGTGGGGGTAGTTGGTGTGGGTTATAATGGTCGAGTTTGTTAATTATAGGATAAATGTTTGTGTTATAGGGGATTGAGAGTGTGAAAGTGTAGTTTTGGGAGAGAAGTGGAGGTGTTAGGCTTATGAATTCTTGAGAGGGGGATGGAAACTTAGTGAGGTAGGGAAGGGGTTGTGGGTGTGGTGTGTGTGGTTGGTTTGGTGGAGGGAGTGGCAGGTGGGTCATGTGATGAGGGCTTAGGGTAAATGTACTGGTAGAGGGAAATGGGGGCAGGGTAGGAGAGCGGAGTGAGCCCAAGCATTAGTGAGGGTGAACGGAGTAGGGATGCACCAAGCAGTGCAGGTAAATGACTACAAAAGCAATCAGAAATAGTGTCTAATATGAGTGAGACTGGAGAAATGTAGAATAACACTTAGTCCGTGGTTATTGAAGACTGCCAATACCTAAAATGTCTTTAAGAGGCAGGTCTACCATATACAGAAACATAGTAATAAGTGGAATGATTTTTGGGGGGATAGAGGGAGGAATTTAGTAAGAGTCCTGTTGTAATAAACTATAGCCTGTAGGAAATGGAGGGGGCTAACCACTAAGAATGCACTTTCCCACTGCCAACCCTGGTGGTGTGTTAACATTAATTAAGTAAACATTAACCTTTTGCTAAGTGGAAAGAGAGGCTGGTAATTCTTTTCTCCAGGGAAGATTTGCAGGTGAATGCTTGTGGTCAGTATGCTGGTGGGGGGGGGGCTGTCGGCAATTGGGGGAGCTGTCTTTAGCACATTGTTACCACTACACTGCTGGAGAATTTGAATTCTGTCTGAACCTGCACATTTGTTATATTTCAGGTTAATTGCATGGCTAACTGCTCTTCTCTTTTCTCTGACATCTCCAAGATAACTACCTAAGTTGCAAGCTATCTTGGTGGGTTAAACCTATCTGGTTGGCATTTGGGATAGGGTGTAAATAGCAACCAATCTCTCATTCTTGTCCAGTGTTGTTGCAGACTTCCATTGAATCAAGCCCCCAGTCTCCTGGTTATTGAGACAAAGACTCACAAACAATTGGGAAAACTACCATGGACAAGCATAATCAGCTTTGCCACCTTATTGACCAAACTTTAGAAAAGACAGCTGGATATTTATATTTGTAATTTTAGACCATGAAAGGATAACCCATATGAAAACAGTCTATTTCCAGTAATCCTCTGATTTTTTGGTAAATAAAAATGCTCTTCCTCTCAGTATAAATGCTTTAAAACTTTCTTGTAATTGCCTTCAGTAATGGATTTCCAGTTAGCTGATTAATTGGTTTTTGGTAGCATTGCAATTGTGGGTCTCTTCCACTGTTTTTTTTTTTTTTTTACATTAGGAGGACTGGGTTTATTCATCTTTTGTCAGGAGGAGTTTGGCTGCTCTGAGCTAGGAAATAAAAGGACTATACTAGAATCCTTTTGTGTGTCAGCCAGAGAATTTGGGAGTTATGTTTGTTTTTTTCTGTGTTGTTATACATTTTGTACATTTCCATGAGTTAGCGTTGGCCTCCTCAGTACCAAACACTAAGGAAGCATATTTTTCCCAGTAGAAGAGTCCATTAAACAGTATCCTGTAAAGCGGCAAAATGCAGGAAAATCCTTGTGAGCAGACAATTGTAGAACTAGTTGGGCATTGAGGTGCAATGCCTATAGATTTAGTAGAATTCAATATTCTGTCTACATTACATTTAGTAGACTGTAGTACTATTTAGTATAATGTGCCCAACTGACTCACCCTTAATATCATTCTAACACCAATACACCACCCCCTTGTAGCAAACCAATCAAAAAACAGACTTCCAACTGGACTGTATGGATATGCAGTTTCCTATATTCTCTGTAGACATCTTGGTGGATATGGACTTATAACATGTGTCTTTTGTTTACAAAACATCCCCTTAATCCTGAAAAAATGGCAGAATATGTGAGAGGTATAATTACATAATGATACCAGAGTATAAACTCTTGCATTCCAGTGCATATGATGTTGTCAAACCACACAGCACCCACCTCACATAGCACACAACACACTTGTGCAGCAATGTATTCTGAGGCAGTTAAAAGCAATCTCCTTAAACAACACAGTTCATCGAGACCACCTGTTGTCAAAGCTATGCCTCAGCAGGCCTAAATGCACTCAGACAAAAACTTTACCTAACACCACACATAATTTCACTGTAAGTGGACCTTTAAACATTAAAAACCTAAGGCAAGCACAAACATTTAACCACAGCTCATGTCATAGGGGAATGCATTGTAAGATATAGTGATGCCACTGGTGAGCTGGTAGAACAAGGATAAGATAGTTGTTAGTTATCTGGAGCCACGTTGAACCCAGTCATGTACACACTCAGGTCATCACACTACAGGTACCACAAAAATACTGTCACAGTCCATGTAGGTTTAAATGGCATGAGAAGTACTTCCCTGGACTACTTAAAAGAGACATTATGGGGATTCCACATTGTGTCTCAGACTGGTATGAGGCAAACCATTGAGCATCATATTACCATCAACAAGGATGATGCTACAGTACGTGCCAAAAATATTGGCCTTCAGAAAGCCAGGCTGTCATTCCAGTGCCATTCCAGGAAAGTACAATATTTGTCTGTTTTGTAGGACATGCTTAACAGACCATGTTATTTTTCAAAGTCTGGCCTACACACCATTCCTTTCTAGGCCTTCAAATACAGTTTTACACTTTATTCACCCCCACAGTGCCTTTTTGGATCCTTCTAGTAGTTTCTGGAAACAGAAAGAGGAATTCCGCTTTTCAGGGATGCGTTCTTTTTTTCCCCAAAAGGTTTCTGATTCAAACTCGGAGGACAGGAGGACATCAGTTTTATGAGTCTTTCAGTGGTGGTTTCCCTTTATCTGATATTATTGCTAGAATTTGCCAGTATTTTCAGTGGGCAAACACTGAGGTTACTCAGTCCTTTATAGACTGCTATGAGTTGTTAAAGAAGGATTTCCCACAACTTAACCTATTGCTCCTGTCCTGTCTGCTTCACAGTATGTGTGTCTTACTGCCTGTAATTATCCTGACAGCCAGCTGTCCCTTATGCTTTAAAATTTTGAAACACAATTACCAAACTTGACCCAGCAGCTATAGCTTTATTTCATCCCACAGCAGCTGAGTGCTTAGTTAATTCCAGCCTTATTGATAAGGATAGGAAATGTATTCACTGGTATGGGGAGAAAGTGTTTACTTCTGCAAATTAAATTTTTCATATAATTTTTGGGCTCATACATTAAAAGTTTGTTCTGACAAATCTTCAAACAATGAGGAATGTTTTATCAGCAGTTTTTTTTTTTGGGTGGGGGGGGAGAAAAATCCGTGTTAGGTAAGTACATTTGTTCTACATTGCTGCTCAATACTCATTGCTTACATTGTGTTTATTACTCTGTTAACACTTCATTCAGGGCTAGGGCCACTGGTACTGGCTTAAGGAGATGTTCATGTCCACATTTTGATTCTCTCCCAGATCATGGTAAAAATATGATTTTAAATAGTCCCTTGAATAATGATTTACTCAACTGCAGAGGAGATCAAAAAGTGTGATGAAACAGGCCATGGAACCTCTAAGATTATTCTATCCTCCATTTCAATTTTTCCAAGGGATTTCTAATCTTTTAATCCAGTTTTGGCAAAAACAGCATAAAAAAGTCATAACAAATTGCAGGTAAACAGATGACAAAGGGGGGGGGTTCCAAAAATAAGTCTCCAACCCACCCTAAACAATAAAAGTCCAGCAATTCTCAGTTACTGTTATGGGGACCATGTGAACTCCTCCTAGCTTAGCCCATTTTATTCTTCCAGCAAGTCTGAATCTCCAGTTCCATTTGGTAACCAATTTATTTCAGACAAATGGGTTCAAAATATCATTTGTCAAGATGACAGTTAGCAGTGATAGGAAATTCCTGTGTGTCAATTGTCATCCACCATATTCCACTCCTTTGTTTCCAACAGTTCTTCACCACATGCTTTCCCAAGGTTGATAGAACCAGTTCCTCCTTCCCAGCTGGGGAAGGGTTTTTATTTAAGGATGTTTCTTGTTTCAAAGGAACAGCCTGCTTTGAGACCAGTTCTGATTTTTTTCTTCCCTAAACCTATCTGAGAAAGTGACCAGATTCATCACGCTCTCACTTTGCAACCTATTTCCTCAGCTTCCTGGAATCACTAGACTTAAAAGATGCTTCTCATCACATCCCTATTCATCCAGACTTCAGATCTGTATTACGGTTTTTGTGTATAGATCATATTATCAGTTCTCTGCCTTATCCTTTGGACTATACACTACACCAAGGGGGTTCACAAAGTGTCTACACAGACTGCAGACTACTCCCTTTATTCCTCATGTTTAGAGAACTTGCTTATTTTTTTGAACTGTTAGGAATATCTCCTTAGATTGAAACATCTCTTATATAAACTGGGATTCCAAGACAACAGACCTATTTCTGTCTGGATTCTATCACACACAACTGTGTTCCTGGGATGTCATCCACACACCGCAGTTCAGACAGCCTCTATTACACAGGAAAAAATAGATGATTATCAACATCTGTTTGGAAGGTTTTCCACTCAGACTTCCATCAGTGTCAGTGAATCCTACAGATTCTGGATGTCATGGCATCAATGATTCCCATGATACCCCTAGCAAGAATACCATGAGTATACTCTACACATCAGTAAGTTGCAGTGTTATCTGAAATCTCTTTGGTCAAAGCTTCATCACCCTTTATCTTTTCAAATCCCAGGTCAGGAGTTTGTCTAAGATAAATATTTTGGTGGAGACCTCAGATATCCTTAAATCCCATTTTCCCCTTCTTCCTCACTGGTCCAAAGCAGTCAGTCAACACATGCTTTTGAATTAGCTTGGGGAGCAGTTTTCTGGTGGGATAAAAGTGCAGGAGTTGTGACATGAAGCATATAAATATCAAAGGGATGCTTGCCCTCATCAATGTTCTTGACACTCTGAACCATCCTTGGTAACCAGGACCTCTTCCAGTGGTCACAGACAATACCACATTCATCTAAAACATCAAAAAGCATGGGAGCAACTTATACTCACACTGCAGACTACACATGTTCACTTTGGAAACAGCTCATCAGCACAGTCTCATTGTACAGTTATTCCATATTCTGTCAGACCAACATTGTGTGACAGACCAGCAGAGCAGGACCGCAGGTGACTCTCACAAATGGAAGCAGGTGTGTAGTTCCACAAGTACACCTATTTGCTGCCTCTATGAACAACTGAGTGGCTAAATCTCCAGGATTCCTTGCATGAGGGCCTGGAAGACTGATGCCTGGACAGGAATGTTGTTTTATAAAGAAGCACATGGAATCTCCCAAGATCATGATGGTGACTCCCATTGGGCCCAGACAACTGTGGTTATCCCTTCCTTTGGTAATGGCCAGGGTCAGTTACTACAAGCTTCCTCCCAGACTGGATCTGCTCACAAATGAACAGGGCTGTTTGATATACACCCTAATTGCAGTCAACTTCAATTGACTGCATGCATGCTAGGGTCTTAATTCCTTTTAGGAACCTCTGTGCATCTGGTAGTAATGGAGGCAAGAAAGCCTACTGCTCCAAAAACATACATTAGTAAATGGCAGATGTTTTCCTCTTGGTGCCAACATCATAACTGGCGCACATTGAGGGTTAGTTGTTATCTGGTTCTAGTTAGGATAATCTAACCATACAGCTAAGGCTGCTACAGCAGGGATCAATATGATGACTAAATTACAGTGGTACAAGTAAACCTGCAATGTAAGTATACGTTTGAATGAATTAGCTACTACCTCCCCTAGCCCCTCATTTTTTGTGTGTTACTTATAACAACATGTGGACATTGATGTGTTGTTGATACTAACATTGCCCTGTCAGGGCTCTGCCTCCTTCACACTGCTAATAAATAAGTTGTGAAGGCATTCATAGCCAATTTTGTCTTTTATTCTGCTCAGCTGGAGCTGCCTGACACTTTGGGTACTTACAAGGTGACATGAAGTTTTTGAAGCTGGCCAGTTGTTATATCCTAGAAAGGATATAACCCACACAGCTAAGGCTACTGCATCAGCAAACATTCAAATATCTACTGTTACGGTCGGTTTAGCATTCCCATCTGTACTTCCTTTCTCTTGCAATGTCTGGACAGAGGTAAGAAATGGTGCTTGCATAGGATTGTGTTTGTTTGTAACAATGATAGTTGCAGTACATACACATGTAGGTTAGTGTATTTCTGCATGTGTACTTGTACATGCTTATAAACATAAAAAGGAAGTGTGTGTGTGTGTGTGTGTGTGTGTGTGTGTGTGTGTGTGTGTGTGTGTGTGTGTGTGTGTGTGTGTGTGTTTGTGTGTGTGTATGTATGTTATTATAACTGTCAAACTTTATCCATGGATTTATCTACTTCTTAACAGAACAATTCAGGACAAACCAAAAATCATGTGTGTAGAAATCCCATACATAAGTGCAATGTGGAAATATTAATGTAATTCACTTACATTGTCAGTAGAACAGCATTTTTTTAGCAGCCTGTTTTTTCTGTATTGCTTTTGTGAAGTATAAAACTATTATGTACTTCAGAACTCTATAAAATGCATAGGCATCAATAAACTGTTTTAATAATTGGATTTACTGTGCAAAGCATTTATATTTACCATTTTCAAAGGTTAAAAAATAAAACAAAAATCATTGAATAAACATTGTAAAATGAAAGAGTAGAGAGTCCACTATCTTCTTTGATGTATTTTGTTGGCAGTGTGCTAACATATCTTTTCAGACATAGAAAGATTAAAAACAGCAAAGATCTAAACATGACAAAATTGGAAACGTACACCCAGATCAAAGTTACTATTACATGCTTTCTCGATGAAATCTGCCTGCAAAATAGTCATCTTTGCTTAACTTTGTAATGTAGGACTAGCCATACCAAATAGAACTAAGACATTCTCCTCCAAAAAAAGGAAGCTAATCTTGTGGTCCCCAGCCATCAATAAACTCTACAACAGAAAGAAGAAACTGTTGCAAAAAAATGAAGTCACAAGACTGGAAAACCTCACTTACCACTCTCAACAAAAAGCTGATATCCCTCATCAAATCCTATAAAGCCAGCCATGAAGGCAGAATTACAGCTAACACTAAAAACAACCACAAAGCCTTCTGTAGCTATATTACAAACCTCAAAGGAAATACCCAGATTTGCTCTGAGTTATTCCACAATGGCACCTCCTATACTGAGCCAAGAGATATAGCTAACATACTGGCAGACAGATTCAGTGCCAGCTTTACCCCTCTTCCCCCCCATGGGCCCTATCACAATACCAGAAGAAAGCCTGGTACCCACCATTTCTGCAGCACAGGTAAATGCTGCATTGTCCAAAGTCAAGGATACAGCATCAATGGGACCTAATTATATCCCTGGCTGCATCCTACATGAGCTACAAAATGAACTGGCACCATATGTGTGTGCCCTGTTCAATCACAGATTTATCTCAGGCTATGTCCCTAATGAATGGCACACTGCTACAGTCATCCTGCTCCATAAAAGGGGAGCAACTTCAGACTCTGGGAACTATCTCCCCATTAGCCTGTCGAGTCGGGTATGGAAAGCTTTGGAGCGCATCATCATGGACCTGCTTAACAAAGATATAGGCAATCTCCAAACTCTTAACCCCCCCCTCACAGTTTGGCTTTGTCAAGGGGTGATCCTGCCTGCTGAACCTGGTTGATGTCTTTGAGGCAGTCACCAAGGCTGTGGATGAGGGTAAAGCAGTGCATACAGCCTACCTCAACCTGCCCAAGACCTTTGATACCATTCCCCACTGAGGTATCATTGATAAACTCACCAAACTAGGCATCAATCCTTACATCACTAGGTGGGTTGCAAATTGGCTCACAGACAGAACCCACAGAGCGAAAGTTGATATACACCCTAATAGCAGTCAACTTCAATTGACTGCATGCATGCTAGGGTCTTAATTCCTTTTAGGAACCTCTTCACTGAAGATGTGCATCTGGTAGTAATGGAGGCAAGAAAGCCTACTGCTCCAAAAACATACATTAGTAAATGGCAGATGTTTTCCTCTTGGTGTCAACATCATAACTGGCACACATTGACGGTTAGTTGTTATCTGGTTCTACAGCATTTGTGTGGCTTAGTGTCCAATGAGCTTTCTTAATCTTCTATCAAGATTCATTTATCAGCCTTTTCAACATGTCTGCCCACGGATTCTACTCTTGCAGCAGTGCATTGTCAAAGTGTTCTTGAAAGGAGTTTAGTATAAGAGTTCTACAAGAAAACTGGTGGCCACACCTTAGAATCTTAATTTAGTGTTAGAGAGGCAAACACTTTCTACATTTGAACCGTTTAATAAGGCTGACCTGAGACCATTAACCTGCAATACTGCTGTTCTGGTTAATCTGACCTCGCAAAAAGTGTTTCTGAGTTGCAGTCTCTTCTCATGGGTCAACTGTACATCTTTATTTATAGGGAAAGGGTTTCTTTGTGCACTGAACATTCTTTTGTGCCTAAACTGCTATCCCAGTTTACTGTATGGCAAACTATCCATTCCCCCCTTTTCTTTCATGAAGCATAACAATGACAGCTAAGGAACAGTCCATACATCGGATGCCCAGAGACAATTCTAGTACTATCCTGACCAAAGTAAATCCTTCAAATCTTCGGATCAGTTGTTCATTTCTTGCTAAGGTAAGAAGGTACAACTGTGTGTCAAAACACTATTTCCAATTGGATGTATAAGGATATTACCATTCCTTATACTCACCCTAACAAATTTATTCCAAGTAGAGTCAAGACCCATTCAGTCAGGGCCTTGGAATCCTCTGTGGCTTTTTATGCTCTCTAGATGCCTTTACAAATCACTATAACTTGGATTTCTCCTCTAGATGTAGGTCAGGCTATTCTGTGACCATTCTGTGGGGGCTCTTGGACTCTCTTCCTTCCTCTGCCATTTAGTAAGTTAGGATAATCTAACCATACAGCTAAGGCTGCTACAGCAGGGATCAATATGATGACTAAATTACAGTGGTACAAGTAAACCTGCAATGTAATTATACATTTGAATGAATTAGCTACTACCTCCCCTAGCCTCTAATTTTTTGTGTGTTGCTTATAACAACATGTGGACATTGATGTGTTTTTGTTACTGACATTGTCCTGTCAGGGCTCTACCTCCTTCACACTGCTGGTAAGTAAGTTGTGAAGGCATTCATAGCCAATTTTGCCTTTTATTCTGCTCAGCTGGGAGCTGCCTGATACTTTGGGTACTTACTAGGTGACATGAAGTTTCTGAAGTTGCCTAGCTGTTATATCCTAGAAAGGATATAACCCACACAGCTAAGGCTACTGCTTCAGCAAACATTCAAATATCTACTGTTATGGTCAGTTTAGCATTCCCATCTGTTCTTCATTTCTCTTGCAATGTCTGGACAGAGGTAAGAAATGGTGCTTGTATAGGACTGTGTTTGTAATAATGACTTTATTTTGCAGTACATACACATGTAGGTTAGTGTATTTCTGTATGTGTACTTGTAGATGCTTATAAACATAAAAAGGAAATGTGTGTGTGTGTGTGTGTGTGTGTGTGTGTGTGTGTGTGTGTGTGTGTGTGTGTGTGTGTGTGTGTGTTAGTATAAATGTCAAACTTTATCCATGGATTTCTCTACTTCTTAACAGAACAATTCAGGACAATCCAAAAATCATGTGTTTAGAAATCACATACATAAGTACAATGTGGAAATATTAATGTATTTCACTTACATTGCCAGTTGAATGGCATTTTGCTATGTGAAGGGGGGAAGGTGAAGTAGCTTCATTCATAGAGATCCTATAAACCAATAGATTTAATTTAACATTTGATGGTATTAAAGTAGGTAAAACTGTCTCGTTTTTGGATGTAGACTTGAATATTTCTGATAGGATATGTCTACATACAAGAGTTCATAGAATATTTGATGGAGATGTACAGTACTTACATGCTTCTAGTTGCCACCCTATACATACCATTGAAGCATTACCCTATGGGGAATTGATTCGGGTTAGTAGATTATGTAATGAGCCCAATGAATTGCAAGAGGAAATTTTGAGAACTTGTTCGATGTTTGAAGGAAGGGGCTATTGTAGTTCTATTATTAATAGGGCAGTTAATAAAATGCAAGAAAGAGATAATATACATCATTTAGGCCAATACAAGAAAAATGGAACTATGATTAAGAATGAGACTGATATTTATTTTGTATCAACTTATAGCTGCTTTAGTGTAGTTTTAACTAATTTGGTACAATATTATTGGCAGTATATGCAGAGTATTGAAGATTTTCAAACGTGGTTACCAGATAGGTTGAAATTTACTTTAAAGGTAGGAAGATCTATTACGAATTTCATAGTAAGAGGGAAATTTTCTATGCCCCCAGTTCAGGTATATAGGGAGAGAATTAGGTTGGGCATTACTGTTTGTGGTAGATGTAAGGCATGCCAATATATGGTCAATTCTTTTGATCAAATTAATGGACATGCTTTTATGGTTAAAGATTGTTTTAGATGTGACACCAGTGGTGTTATTTATGCACTGAGGTGTCTTTGCAATAAATTTTTCATTGGCCAGACAAAAAGAGCTTTTAAAGTGAGATTTTTAGAACACCTGAGAGATATAGCAAAATTTAAAGAGAGTAGCTCTGTAGCAACACATTTCCATCAAGTACATAGGTTCATAGGTTCATAGGTTCATACTAGGCTATCTGCCCGAGGGCATTTACAAGCCTACATCAAGGTATTTCCATTGGTTTAAGGGGGACAATTTTGGAAAATGTTGAGCCAATGAAATATGCTTTTTCTGATATGTTTTAAAAATAGACTTCTTAATAAAGAAGCCCTTTATATTCTCATATTCACTTCTTTAAATGTTTAATTATTTAATTAAATGTTATTAATTTGATTAGATGCACTATTTATAGTGATTGTTTTAGTGTGTGTGTATTCTCCTTGAAGGCAAACTAGCCGAGACGTCAGAGAACAAATAAATCTTCATTTTCTTGGGTCACTGGTTTGTGGTTTTATTTTTATTTTTATTTTTTTGCTTCTTGTGGTTTTTTATATTTAGTCTTGTTTATCTAGCCTCTTGAGAAAATGTGTGAAATTTTGAATATCAGTGAAGAGAAAAGTTTGTTGTGGAAAACAATATTGAGAGTGAGCAAGAACAGTATGCATACTGTTTGGAACAGTAATAATGAGCACTGCATAGCATGAAGGAAAGAAAATATCAAGTTGCATCAAAAAAAGCATAACACCAATGAATGTTGTTGTTGTGTCTTTCGGCTTTTCCCGGTTAGGGGTCGCCACAGCGGAACTCTGGTCCGCTAATGATTGGCAGTAGATTTTTACGTGCCGAGTTGCCAGCTCTAACACACAACCTTCAACGAAAGTACGCCCATTCATGCATGTCTGCATGCAGAAGACGCTCTAGCTGAGAATCGAACCGGACAGCGTCTTACTGTGAGGCGACAACATTACCGCAGCACCACCACAGCAATAGTACTTACAAATATAAGGAGATATTAGTGGTATGCCTATCAGGTAACAAGGGAGAGGACTGCAATTCTATGTAAAGCAAATACAATTATTTTTTATTATTTGAGTATTAATTTGCAGACATAGCTAATTTTGTCAGTGGCAAAGAGGAATTTTAATCTGTGTATGTTACAGGCATGTTTTCAGGAATACTTAGACACCTGTATATTAAAAAGCATTTTTTGTAATATGATTTACTGTGAAAGTGCTATTCAGATGATAGGAGTGAGGAGTGAGAGATGAGAGAAAACTTAACTGATGCACCAGGCAGACTGCAAGCTAATCTGATTACATTAACTGAACCTTGCAGGGTGGGAAATGTGATACTCTTGCTAGTTTACGGCTGGAATATGGGAGGAGTAATTTGAGAGGAAACTGAAGAAGATCAACGTTGAATGTCTAAAAAAAGTCTTATCTCAGTAATGAGCTGGTAGTTTGGGAAGCTTTTTTCACAGAATGTGTAACACATCAGCAAGAAACACATTTGCAAGAGGCACTGTGTGACAACAAATTATACTTTTACTGAGACCTCTCAAAATAATCTCCTTCTCTATTCTTCCATTCTAAGTGAGTGGAACTGTCATGTTACATTCCAGCTATGGGCACTGTAATCTCAGAAACAGTGGACTCACAGTGTATTTTGGGGAAGATTTTCTTTAGAAGAAAACAAACTCTCTAGAAGATGTCCGCCCCCAGGAGGGTGTTTAGTGTTACAAACAGAATAAAATTAGTGGTGACTACTTCTATCTGGTACATGTAGGGTTACCACCTGTCCCACTTTGCAAGGGACAGTCCCTCTTTGGGCAGTTGTGTCCCGCAAAAAAATTATAAAAATGGCAAATGTCCTGAGATTTTAGGACAAAATTATTTCCTATATTTTATGTAATAGTTGCATAAAACAGTTATTCTGTATCTGAAACACCTAAATGTTATACGAAACAGAATAAGCAACTAAAATGCTACAAGAATAAGCTTTTATTTAGGCAAAAACGTGAAGTTCTGTCCTTTGTACTGGTCGTGGATATGTTTTGGCCTGCAAAATCTGCCATTTGTACCAAAAATGTCCCACTTTAGGCATTTGAAAAGGTGACAACCCTAGGTACATGCAGGTTTGCAATGAGCCAAACTCAAAGAAAAGTTAAATATATGTTTTTTTTATTATTTTTCTGTAGTTGTCCTTGAAGGTAGGTAGGTGGTCACTTAGACTGTCTGGTAGGGAGCTGGTACAATTAATTGTTTCTGGAAAGTTTGTGAAGACCCAGTCCAGAGTGCTTTGTCTGTTGCTGTTTTTGTTGCATCTTGTTGGGGTATCTATAAATTGAGTAAATCCATAGATGTTAATGTTTTTTGTTGGAGGTTATAGTTTTACTGTTAGTCAGTCTATTTTAAAACCTCACACTTTGATGGTTTCTTGCCCAGTGGTAGATGAAGAAATCCACAAGAGGATTTCCTTGGTTTTGTTGTTATTCTTAGGGGCATATGTACTCCTGCAATAGTTATTCTTTTATTTTTCAGAGTAGCCGTCAGGATTTTAGCCATTCCTATAGTTGTGGGGGTAGTTGGATGAAGTGAGAGGTTGAAAGTTTGTTTATACATGAAGGCAACCCCACCTACTTTTTTTATTTTTTCTATATACATCTAAGGATGTTATAGCCTGGGCAAACAACTTCATCATGAATTTCCTGCTTTAGCCATGTTTCTGTGGCTATGATTATGTTAGGTTGGTTCTTGGAAATTCAGGAATGCACCTCTCAGACCTTGTTACAAATACTTCTGTGGTATATATTAAGGAGGAGAGCTCTTCTGAATATGATGAATGAGGGAGAGATTGTAAAGGAGAGGATTTGTAAATTGGGTCCTGGGTCAGGATGGAAATAATATAAGTATAAAAATAAGGTTTATAAGGTGAGGTTGTTGAGTGTATAGCTACTTGCATATCAGTTTTGACAGGATGACTTACTGGTAATTAGAACTGAGACTGGGGTAGACATGTTTGTTTTTGACAAAACAAATACCAGGGAGGTAACCAGTGGTTACTAGTTGGCTTTGTTATTCAGTTTTAGTTCATGTTTGTTTTTGAACAGGTAGATGGAGGAAGGGGTAAAAAGGGTGGGGGTTATGAATATACTGCTATGTTTTAAAGTAGTTTAGTAATTGAGGTAGACAGCGGTAGCTCAGTACTTTCAGGTAGGCACTGTGGCGAGGATAAGTGTGTAAGCACAGTCTGGGGAAATAAAAGAAGAATGTCTAGGATTAGCATATTATAGTAGGGGAGAAAGAGATACCAGATTAGTTTAAGGCTTATTGCTGGATGAATAGAATGCTTAGTACTGAGAGGAACTAGTTGAATAAGTGGATGCTATTGGTGTAAAATGATGTCATTTTATTGGGTGGGTATAGAGAGGAGGTGGGAATAGCAAAGTTTAAGAGCAGAGATGTGTAGAGTGGGGAGGGTGGGATTGGGGGGTGGGGTAGGGAGACAGAAATTAGATATCTTCTTTGCCCTTACACATTGACATTTTGGCCCTAGCATATGCACATTCCAGAGGTGAATTCTGCTCTAGTCCCCTTTGCTATGCTCAAGCTATCTCAACTCCCCTACCCCACCCACAATTACCATCCACCCTCAACTCAACTACTCTTATACTAGAGCTTGACTCCACCTTCACCAATCACTTTTAATTCCATTTCATACCCAACACACTCACGTCAAATTACACTATATCACAATATACCCTCTCTCCTCTTCTCACTCTTCTCTCTATCCATCCAGCCCCCACCTTAAACTCCTACCTCCATAATATTATCCTCTAAGTACTCCACACTTCCCCACACAACATAGCACTTTTCTTACAGCAAAAGCTACTCATGTAGCTAAACTACCCATTAGTATACAACAGTCCAGACCCAGAAACTTCAGATAACAAACGTAAGACCCATTCCAGTTCATCCCCATTAAATAACATGTCCAACGATTCCAACTCCTCTCTTCATCCTATCATACCAGTTACATACTCCTTTGCAATTTTCATTCCCCCTTGGTAACACCACCTGTAATTGTCTCTATAGCACATAATCTTTATTACATATCTCGCATCCATTATTTCTAGCACAAAAATATATGTAAAAAAAAAGCCACAATCTACTTAACAAAAATTAAAATCAAAACTAAATGACTATTTCCGTACCAGTTTTCCATGATACAGTACAACTGTCTGGTGACATACATCCAAACCCTGGCTCAGCAAATGTAGCCACTCCAGGAATAACCCTGCTAATTATGAATACCAACTACCTCCTTCCTGTAATCAGAGTAAGTCCAGGCTAAAATCCATCAACTTTAATGTTAGAAGTATCTGCAATAAAATAACAGAATTATATGCTTTCATATCCCATTGTAATTCTGACATCCTATTAATCACTGAAACCTCTCAGTACCTGAAATCAAAGACACCAAAAACTTCCATTAAGCTACAGCATCTTTAGAGCTAAGTAAAAACGCAGGAAGTGTTATTATCATACGCCCAAATAATCTGCAACTACTATTATATCTGTATAAACATCCTATATTCAACAATGCAGAGATTCTTCTTTCTCTCTCTCTCTCTCTCTCTCTCTTTCTCTCTCTCTCTGTCTCTACTGAAACTAGATCCAAATAAGTTTGCATGCATCATAGCCCTATATATACTCCAGGTAATAGTATTTCTACAACAGAAGACATATTCTCCTGGGTATCCTTCTCACACACACAAAACACTCATTCTCAGGGACCTCAATACTGATTGAACAAAAGTTTTATCTGATACCTTCACTACCACCATTATTTTTTATATATTTTTTCAACTTATTGATACTACAATTAGATACAACAAATGTGCCACAAAGGCCACTATTTTTGTCTGGATACTCTCAAAAAAACCCAAAAAACAGTAATATCTCCAACACCATCACTATCGCTATACCAGATAACCTAAGCAACCATTTGCTAATTTTCACTAACAGGCTATCAAGCTATTCAGTGAGACAACATCTTTACAAGCCAGTGTTTAATGTCTCCAACTTTAATATAGACAATATATATCCAAACTGAAGCAATATAAATGGAGCTTCTTAAAAGCGCTTCCTCTGGATGAAGCCATACTAGAATCTAACAAAACCTTCATCGATATACTAAATGAACATGCTTGCCTAAGAAGAAAAAGTGTTAAACAAAATCCTGCACCACGCTTAACCCATACTAACAGGTAACTATTAAAAACCATAGATAAGCCTTGAAAAATATGGTACACATTTAAAACAAAAAAACCTACTAAAGTTTAGGCAACTAGGAAATAAGACCAGATATGCATATGACTTGAAAAAAAGCATCATTATATTAATTTACAGATAAAACATCAATAAAATCCAAAACAATTTTGGACATCTGTCTAACGTATACTTAACCCAGGTCATATAACACAATCCTTCTTTAGAACACTCATTAGCTACTACAGCAACCAACTTAAGTCACTACTTCTTACACGTTGTATGCTCAATAATTTAAGACAACCCCAACACTAACCTACAGCCCCTCTACTAATCTAACTTCAACATAACTGACTTCTCACTGAAGGTTGCTGTTCCCGATCCATTATATCATTTGGTAAAACTAAAATCCACAATTCTAGCTGCAGACAGTCACCCACCAGAATTTATCTGAATTGCAATAGAAGCTATATCCTATCGCATATCAATACAAATAAATAGAGTCATCTTAGAATGTCACAGCCTTACTATCTGGAAAAATGTATAATTACCATACATAAAGCTAGACCCTCCACTGATGACTCCAACTAATAGACCTATAGCATTTCTATTCCCATTATCTACCATTTTGGAAAAGTGCATATCTATCTATCTGTCTATCTATCTATCTATCTATCTATCTATCTATCTATCTATCTATCTATCTATCTATCTATCTATCTATCTATCTATATGTATATCCAGTTACTTCACTGCCTGACTACTAACAACCTACTTTCCATAACTCAGCATGGTCTTCATCCCAATTATAAGCACTAACATTGCTGTATTTCACTTCCCAAATACCAAATATAAAAATGGAAACTCAGGTAATCTGGTATTTCTCTTTTCTTCAGTTTCTCTACAGCATTAAACACTATTTCTCACATAAAAAAAATCTGCAAGAACTTAACTTCTCAGGCCTCTTCTCCACCTCTCACTCACCCTCTTCCCTGGTTTCTAAGTTACTTAACTATTGGATATCAACCAGTCAGGTGGTAGAAAGAATATTCCCCATTTCTACCTATTACTGTAGGTGTATCACAGGGATCCATACTTGGACTACTTCTGTTTAATATATTTATAATTGTCCAAATGACTGCAGCCAAGCATGTTGCACTCATTCAAGATGCAGATGAATCTAGACTCAGCTGCACTTCCCCTGACTTACAGAAACAAGAACTAACCCAAGAATCCTTTACATCTACGGAATTCTGGCTAAATAATTTGCAACTTTAACCCCCCCAGAAAAAAACAAATTGCTCCTATTCATCTCAAAAGCACTCTCCTAATGAAAAAATAATTGCTGCAACATCATCAGATAACACAGTAATTGAACAGGTGGCTTGTACAAAACTTCAAGGAATCAATTGTTGACAGCAGGAAGTTCAACCTTCACTTTCAAACTGTTATAAAAAAAACACCAAAATTGGCCTTATATATATATATATATAAAACTAAACCATTCATTACTGACAGTACCAGATAAACTATTCTAACTATTACAAAAACATACCTTCTTCATAACCCATTGTATTCCCCTCTGTGTTTACAAACTTGCAATTTAACATACCAACAAAACTTAAACAATGTTATAATAAAATATCTAGATTTGCCACAAAAGCCCCCCCCCCCCCAATACAACACATCATTGTGTAGTCCTTAAATGTCTCAACTGGACCAAACTCCCTCATCAGCTCAGATACAGCCATTTCTGTACTGCTTAAAGTCTAATATATAATCCTGGAAAAATATTGTGATTTAAAAGGCATGCTTCAGCACTACTTCCCAAACAGAACTCTCCACTACCTCACAATATAAACCCCTTCTATCTATCACTAAATCCTATAAACCAACTGGAATGTATCTCATCCCAGGAATGCCCTTCCACCAACTCTCAAACAACTTGAAACCCAACAAGCTTTCATAGCATATCTTAGGGAATACTTCACAATAACAGGACTATGTAACTGGGCATCTCCTGGATAACAGACCACACACACACACACACACACCTGCATTCCATATTAACACACTTTGCCCCATCGCTGTAGTTTAGTTTCCATTGTCTTTCATCTATTAACAAATCTACATTCAACCAAATCTTCCTTTATTAGTTGTGTCTGCTTCTCTAGTTGATTCTTGTAGTAATAAAATACTAAGAGAATTTCTTCTGGAATAACAGAAGTCACCAACGTCTACTACCTGTACAGACCATACCTTATTTCTTGAATCACTACCTCATATCATGTAGATGCCTATCAGCCTCCTTCTATTTGAAGAGTAAAAGCCCATCAAACGTAATAGTTAACACAAAACATATCATAGCCTCAGAATTAAACTCCTAGAATGCAATTTTGTTATTAAATATTATGCAACTGCCTGTCTAGGAATAATGAGCCCACATTACACATACTGTAAAGACCTATGCAAATCTTCACAGAATGCCTTGCTGCCTCTTAAATGAATTCCTGCTGGAATACAGTCATATGCTACATAATCAGTTCATCCATGCAGTTTTTAATCACCTTCCTTAATGTTAATTGTACTCTGTAATGTATAACACATTCCTGTCCAACAATATCGATGATTAACTTCCGTAAATATTATTAGCTTTGCACTATTGTAGTTTTTAAGATTAACTTTTGAAACTTTCCTCTCTGGGCCTTCACTGTAATTGTGCCCAGCTAGACTTCCCTGGTAAACAAATGCAAAATTTAGGTAGGCAGAACTGAAATAATAGGTAAAATGTGTTAAATTTCCAATTTAAAGTCTTCTGTATGGAAGATAAATGCAGTATAAATTTATGGAGGTTAAAATATGTTATTAGTACCCAAATAACTGTACTGGCATCTTACTTAATCAACATGTGCCAGAGGATAAGTACTGCTTATGGCTCCTGTTGTCTGTTCTGTCAGGTGCAGCTATATGCATGCATGCTATTAAAGATGTTGCAGTGTCATAAGTTACTTTATTGCAGTATCACAATTAAAAATTAATATCTGAGTTATTTTCAAGTAGGCTGTGTTAAGAAGGAAATAATTTTAGATGTAGTAAAGTTAATTTGGGGAGATTTTTTTCTTGTTTAGCAGGGGACGATTTTTATAAGCTAGTGTTGTGTATTTTACCTTTTATAGGTTCAGAAATTTTACATTTTCCCATTGAAGTCAGTGGCACAATTCTTAAATTTTGTTATATTACTGTGCATTGGTCTATTTGTATTATTTTTATCTATTTGTGATACTTTTGCTTGAGTTGCATTTTTGTATGCTTAGTTATGCATGCTACATTTTGTAGTGGTCTACAGTACTAATTTTATATTGAAGTCTTCTAAAAATTGTACCTTTAACATCTGTGAAAATGTGTAATTAGCATGGTTTGCTTACTTCTGTTAAGACAGAGTGGGCAAATATTTGCCTCATCTACTGTTTGCATACAGAGAAGCACCCAGGAATCAGGGGAGCCCGCAGGATTTTTTGCAGGGGGGTGCAAACCTAGAGCCTCCCCCCACTCAACCCCCCCATGCAGCACCCTCCCATGCATCCATTCCAGTGTCTTGTTAATTGGTTATTTCTCCCCCAGTTAACATAAACACTGTTCAGAACTCTTAGTGTGCATACTGGTTTATGCTTTACTTCTCCAATGATTATAGATATTTGGATTTAATTTACAGCTTTTAGTTCAAATTGTTTAACACAAACACTGATAGTCATTTGCTAAACAAGGTAGCAGTCTTACAATGAAAACAGACTTAGCATTAAAACTTCTCTGCTTTTGAAACTCATATTCATTGAAAGAGCATTGAAACCCACATTCAAAGAAAATGCATTTGGCCAGTGGCAGGCTAAGTTTACCTTTGGGCTGTTTTCAAATCATAGGCCCCTTGCACACATTTTTAGGACTGCAGGAAACAACAAAAGTAGTAAAAAAAATAGTAAAAAAAAAGTAGTAAACACTGGTGTGGAAACAAGGCAGGCTCCAAACTCAAAGTTTCAAAAAGAATACTGGTTTATTCTAAACGCTTTTGCAATAGTGTCATTGCTTCATCAGACATTTTTTAAAAACAACTCTCACCAATATATATATATATATATATATATATATATATATATATATATATATATATACACACATACACACCCCAGATAAGACAATTATTCAGTTAAGGTGTTCAAGAGTTTTAAACTGAAATGATTTAGCACAAGGCATAGTCAAGACAGGCAATGAAAGCTTCAATAAAAACTGCAAATACAAGAACCGTATAACATCTTCTTCTTCTTCTTTCGTTTTTTTTCCGGTTAGCGGTCACCACAGCGGATCATCTGTCTGCTCACGATTGGCATTGGAGTAACATGCTTAAAACCTTTGCTCTAAAAATTTTACTTCTTCAGTTTTCTGGACTTCAAAATGTGTTTCAAAGAAATATAATCATTCAGCCCATGTTCCAGATGTGCAGCTAACATCAAAATCCATTTAAGTTCTAGTGTCTCAGTTTGATAAGTAATATCACCCTTCCTGCAGTTCTCTTGTATTACTTGAAGCACTAAAAATAAAAAAAGTATGTTCATCCCCTGCATGCTTTGTGTGTTTGGCCAAATGCACTATACTCTAATCCTCTTTGTGTACAATAACTTTGGTCTGTGATTCTTTCCCTAAGTCGGCTATTAGTCTTCCCTACATAGAAGACTGGACATATATTGCAGTATGCAAGGTAAACTAGGTGTTTCGTATTGCAATTGTCATGAGTTTAAGATACCAAATATAACCTGCATCTGGATCTCATCAATAAATGGACAGGATGCACAATTCTGGCATTTCATAATTCCTTGGGGATTCAAAGGAGCTACTGTCTGGGGCTTAGGGTAACACAGCTGCTGTTTAAGTGTCTTTTTGTTTCTATATACAAACCTGGGTTGTGACCCCAGAATATTACCTACCTTTTCATCTACTTGTAGGATGCGCCAATTATGTCTAATAATATTTCTACTAAAGGATAAAGTCATGGACAGAGTGTTAACTCTTTGCTGCTTATGAGAAGGTAGCTCACATCTATTAGAAAAATATGGTTTAGCTTGTCCTGATCTCTCTAGCTTCACACTTCTACAGGCTTCATCAAGTTCTACCTTATGATAACCTCTGTCCATAAATTCAAGTTTCAGCCCATGTAGGCTCCTATCAAAATCAGAGGTTTCACACGAAAGGTGAAAAATTCTCATAGCCTGACTTAACATTCTGAAATATGTGTTGTGGCTGCATACTATTCCTATACAGATATGAAGGACAATAACAGTCGTTTTTGTATAGTCTGGCAGTAAGTACGCCTTCAGAGTTTTTACAGATCTCAACATCAAGAAAATTGATCATAACATCTGAGTAGCTCATGCTAAACTTTAAAAATGCACTACTAGTATTTATCCCTTCAAGAAAAAGGGCCAAGTCCTTGTCACCTTTGGCCCAAACAAAAAAAAGATCATTGACAAAACGTCGGTAGAAACAGACTGCAGCCATTCCATATTTATTAACATTGTGGTATTTCCACTCTGCCATCACTAAGTTGGCATGACCGTTTGCACAGCTTGTTCCCATTGTTACCCTGATGTTTCCCAATAGTATAACTAACCTCAAAATCCATACAAGTTCCAGTGTCGCAGTTTGATTAGTAATATCACACACACACACACACACACACACACACACACACACACACACACACACACACACACACACACACCATACCTCTCAAGCTCTTAGTACAAGAAATCTGGACAAAACCTGTTACAATGATGGGGACAAAGGCCCAAAACTAGGGACATATTTAGAAAGTTGCTAGAATAACAGGATTTGTGTTAAAATGCATTTTCTAAAGGATATGAAGTCTGAAACTCAAATGCAAGTCATTATTTAGTAACTTTAATCCTTAATTCGTCCTAGTGATTTGTCAAAAAAAAAACCTGAATTTTTACGAGAAACAGACCAAAAATATAATACAAAAATCTGGACATTCTGTGACAGTCTGTACAGGTGAGAGGTATGACACACACATATATCCCCCTACTTCCATAGAAAATGGATAGAACAACAAGGTTTGCATTAGTATGCATTTTCTAAGGATATGAAGTCTAAAACTCAAATGTCTGCCATTATTTTCTGACTTCCTCAACAATTTGACAGAAAAAAAGCAATTTTATGAGAAACAAACTGAAAATATAAGGCAAAAATCTGGATAATTTCAAGGTATGACCCCCACACACACACAAACACACACACACACACACACACACACACACACACACACACACACACACACACACACACACACACACACACACATACACACACACACACACACACACCTACCTCCCTCTTACACACACACACACACACACACACACACACACACACACACACACACACACACACACACACACACACACACACACACACACACACACACACACACACACACAGACACACACACACATCCCTACCTTTACCTACCTACTTCTTACATACATGCATACACACCCCTAGCTACCTACTTCTTACATCCACACACCCTTACCTATTTCTCACACACACCTCTTAAACACTTAAATACACATGCACACACCTACCTCTCACTCGTACCTTTGTCCTCAGTCCAAATGTCTTCTGGAATTCAAATTCCATGCAGGCACGGAAGATGAAGACGTAAACCACCTGTCGCACAGATGCTTCTGCATCTGTGTGACCTGGCACAAAGGGTATTCTTAAAGAATGCCTTCAAAAAAAAAAAAAAATATATATATATATATATATGTATATATATATATATATATATACATATATATATATATATATATATATATATATATATATATATATATATATATATATATATATATATATATATATATATATATATATATATATATATTTTATTTTTTTTTTATTTAAAAGAAAATTAATCTCCCAGTCAGCCGGTTCCAGGGGGATGCAAGTGTACCCCCTTGCACCTGCCTATGGGCTCCCTTGCCAGGAATCCACAGTTTTTTCACCTTTGAGTTGTATGGTATAATCAACCTATACATATTTTACTGGAAAAGCAGACAAGATGTATAATATTCACACTGATTTAGACCACCAGCTATTATGGGTTGGGAGAGAGCTTTCCAAGATGTTTCCAAGAAAACTATTTCCTTCCAAACAGGAAGATTCTGTCAAGGCCTGCATTTATGAAACTTGTGGTATGATATGAAGCTGTAATACACTTCTCACTCCATTTGTATTATAATATACTGTCTCAAGATTATACACTATTATCATCATCGTATTTTACCTTTACCTTAATGTCATAGTGTATTACATAGTCATCTATCTGTTTGCTTTTATTAATTAGGGATGTACAGCTGTAAGTAATAAAAATACTATATACAGACAAAATTAAAAAAATACATTTTTATTTTAGGAAAAAAGAGGACTGTATTGAATAAGGGAACTATAAGATAAGATGGAGTTATACAGAAACACAACAAACTTGAGACAGCATTATAAACAAATAATGATTATAAATCTGTTAATTATGCAAACAAAATTGATTCAGACTTTCTAATGCTAATGAACAAAGTGTAGAAAAACAACCGGAAATGTTGGTAATTGTAGCTATAGCAGTATTAATCATTCAAATATTATGAAGAAGTAGAGATAGACAAGGTAAAGTGATGATTTATCAGAGAGGTATATTGCCAGAATAGCCACTGGGGACTCAGTGATATCATAATGATTGACTGGAGGAAGGGATATTTATTATTTATTTAACATTTGTTTACCAGGATAGCCCAGCTGGACAGCTAGTGTCCATTTTCAGTGGAGTCATGGGGAGAAAAGCTCCAAACAGTTACAAAGTATGAACAATTTAAACAATCAAGGTGACAAAGTTTAGGATACACATATAGAAAAGCTAATAATATAGAGATAAAGTACAATCATGTGATCTTACACTTTATAGACAAGTGTAGGTGCAATGTTGTGAAACTGCAGTTACAGGCTTGGTTCTTATTTTTTGACTTGTAAGTAATAAAAATACTATATACAGACAAAATTAAAAAAATACATTTTTATCTTAGGAAAAAAGAGGACTGTATTGAATAAGGGAACAATAAGATAAGATAGAGTTATTAAGGTTACCTTTGAGGAGTGTATCTTGCATAATGTGGCAGTTTATTTCACAGTTTGCCTGTATCTGGCTGAAATCATTTTATGTAATTTGGTATATTAATTAGCTGTCATTATTTAATACTACACTACCGGAGCTGACATAGTCGGACTTCACTGTGTACTGTGTGTTGTGCTGTTGAGGTTCTTCTCCCTGGAACTGCGCAGAAAATGGTACTTATCCAGTGAGACATTCCACATGTTAGATCAGGTATCATTTAAATGTAGAAAAGTGCAGTATTCTGTTTGCATAATTCTAGAAATGCAGCCATATTAAAGCAGGCCTTCACAGTTTACATACAGTTTTGGTGAATGCACTTTCAGTGAAAATAACCATTAGTCAAAAATATTTTTTATAATCCTTTCACCAGAAAATATTGCAAAAACTGCAATATTGTCTGGTAATAAGATATTCTAACTAGTTATACTGACTGCTGCTGAATAAGACTGGTTGCAGAGTCTGAATGTATTTCTTTTGATGACTTATAATAGGCTATGTTTGATTGCTCTGCTTTCTGTACAATATTTATGATGGTTGTGCTTATTTTGATGCCCTCATTTTATTGGTTTTAGCCTTACATTCTTTCCTTTTCTCTTCTTTGCAACTTTTAGAGCCACTAAGGACCTGATCGCTTTGCCTCCCCCCACTTGTGTGAGCAAGGAATCCTCTCACTCCAGCTAAAAGCAAAGAAAACTTTGACCAGCAATCATCCAAAAATAGACTGCAGCTCCAGGTTTAACTCCAGGAACCTTGTTGTTGCCGCTTGTGTAGTGTAGGTGCCAGCTTTTGTGACTACTGTTATGTCTTGTTAAAATCTGTTACAGTCAGCTAGAGTGCATACCCCAGGGGCAATAGCTGCAAACCTCCTTCCTCTTACCCCACCCCCACCCCTTTCATCCATTTCACTGTTGATAATTTGTTGTATGTTAAGGTATTTAGCCCCTCTCAATAGTCATATCCTTCAGTCCTGCCTTCACAATTCTTGTTCTTCACTAACAGCAAACAGAGGTGCAACGTCTCCAGCTGCTTTTATCTTTAGCTACATTGTGTGCAGCAAACAATGAGTGAAGGGGAATAAAAATATAAAAGAGAATAAAATCTGCAATTGCAGACTAGTAAGCAGCACACAACTTCTACCTGTGGTGTAGTCCTACACATAGTTTTTTTCTTGAAGAAGCCTTCCAGTCCTTGAACAAGGGTGCCTGCATGTATACCTTATTTCCTTGGCTGTCCTTTGATAATTAGCTAGGTTTAGCATATAAACCTGCATTGGTTTGAGCAGCTAATCACAACCCCAACCTACATTAATAAATATCACCTACCAAGCTCTCTTCTTGACTGGATATTGGTTTCCCACCCTCAAAGCTATCATAACTCCCAAACCCTTCCAAATGCCCGCAGCGACCACTGCCCTATAACGGTTATCAGACATACTCCCCACCTTACCAAACCTAACAAATTTAGTACCACCCGCTCACTTTCTTATTTCTGTCCTAACTCCTTTATTCACCAACTCTCCAAAATGACCTGGTCTTACTTCACCACTCTTCCTTTAGATGAAGCTGTCCACTCCTTTAACACTACATTCCTAAACATTCTTAACTCCCTTGCTCCTCTTTGCACAATTAGAATCAAATCTAATACTGCTCCCTAGCTCACTAAATATACCAGAACCCTCATGAAAGACAGGGATAGGATTTGTAAAATGTGGACTAAAACTAGGACCCCTTCTCTTCTTCAGAAATATAAAGAACTCAGAAATAAAATGAAAAAAAAAATCATCCATTATGAGAAAATAAACTTCTATGCCAATCCTCCCTCTACTCTTAAATCAGACCCAAAGAAATTCTGGAGCTCTATTAAACAGACTTTTCATCCAGGAAACCCTTCCTCTCCTAACCCATGTCCCAATGCAACACCTGAAGACATAGCCAACAAATTTAACAATCATTTTATAAACTCAATAACCGCCATAATAAATTCTCTCCCTCCCAGAAGCAACACTAGCACCCCCCACAAACTCTATACCTCTTCCAAACCCTTCTACCTCCTTCTCTCTAAAAGCAGTATGAACTAAGTATGTAAAGTCATTACTCTCTAAACTTAAACCTTGCTCCCCATCTGTTGACAAGCTACCCTCTTACTTCCTGCAGATTGCCTCTGAACCTCTTGCCTATCCTGTATCCATCTTAATCAACTGATCCATTTCTGAAGCCTATGCCCCACTGTATGGAATAATTTCTAGCCATTCACAAAGGGGACAACTCCTCAGACATATCAAACTTCAGACCTATTACCATACTCACTCCACTCTCAAAAATCCTAGAGAAATGCATTCACAAGCAGGTGATGCATTACCTTCAACAGGAAAACCTTCTCACACCCACACAGCATGGTTTCCGTCCCAAGCATAGTACAACTACTGCACTTGTGTCATTTATCAGCATAGTCTCCCTAGCTCATGATAACAATAAACTTGTCTCATACCTATTCCTTGACCTTTCTAAAGCCTTTGACACTGTCTCTCACCCACTCCTTCTAGATAAACTCACTAACATTTCTCTCCCCTACTATCTCCTGGTTCTCCAGCTATCTCTCTACCCACCAGCAATCAGTTAAATGGCTCTCTGCACTATCCTCCCCTCCCCCAAGGGTCCATACTTGGACTACTACTCTTTAATATTTTCACCAACTTGCTCTACTCCTCTTGTCCCCAGTCATCTCTTGTGCAATATGCTAATGACTCAACTGTTATAACCATTGCTGACAACCCAACTGACCTCCACTCAACTACCCAGGCATCAAGGGTGCCCGCAGGACTTTTTGCAGGGAGGTGCAAACCCAGAGCCCCGCCTACAACCCCCCCACAGCCCTCCCCACGCAGCCATTTCAGTGTCCCATTACTTGGCTATTTCTCCCCAGTTGCCATACACACTGTTCAAAACTCTATGTGTATACTGTTTTATGCTTTACTTCTATGATATTACAGATATTTCGATTTAATTTACAAATTTTATAGCACAAACCTGATAGACATTTGCTAAATGAAGTAATAGTCTTACAATGAAAATAGACTTGGCATTAAAACTTCTCTATCTTTGAAAGTTACATTAACTGAAACAGCATTGAAACCCACATTCAATGAAAATGCATCTGGCCATTGGAAATTTGGCAGGTTAAGTTTACCTTTGGGCTGTTTTCAAATCATTGGCCCCTTGCACACATTTTAGGACCATTCAAAAGTTCTTTAATGCAGTCAGGAAAGTGAATCAATTCTAATATATAATAATTGAATTATATCCATTGTATAATACAGCACCACTTGATAGAATGCATTTTAAATTTATAGTTTTGAACATTTCCCCAGTAAGCAATGAAATAAAACATATGAACTAATAATGTCAAACTGCCCAATTTCATTTCAACCATAAAAGGCCACTCAAACATCTGTCATTACAATCCACCAATATCAGTCAATATGCACAATTTCTGCATAAGTAAAAGTCATCTGAATAATTCCACATTATAGAGATCTGAAACTAATGAAGACGGTGTTGCTAGAGAACAACTTTATATTTTAAGTAAAAGTCATCTGAATAATTCCACATTATAGAGATCTGAAACTAATGAAGAAGTTGTTGCTAGAAAACAACTTTATATTTCAGTGTTTCATCTACAAATTCAATGCCTGCTGCCCTTGAATAAATTTCCTAAGTTAAATTAAAAATAAATGGTAAGCTGCTATATATTGCAATAGGGAATGGGTGGTAAGCTGAAAAACAAGTTCATAATTATTACGCATCTCATCCAAAGAAGGACATACTCAGGACAGCAACACTCCACCCCCTTAAAATACAAATCTACATGCTGTGGGAGGAGAACCTATAGCCCTCTGTATCAAGATGCAAGTATGCTACCTGCTGTGCTACTAACACTGCTTTAAAATTCTATACCACAATAGTGATAGCATTTGCTAAACAAAACAGTTGCCCATTTTAAGCAGACCTTGCATGAGCAGCAGTAAACTTCTCTTCCCTTGAAACTCACAATTCCTTGAAAATGCACTTGAAAGTAAATTCCACCTGCTAACTCTAACTAGGGCATTCCACTCTGTCTAACACACACCTCAACCTCTTAGTGCAAGAAATCTGGACAAAGCCTAAAATAAATAGGAACAGATTATAAATATTGCTCTCATGAACTTAGAACATTGCTAAAATAACAGGATTTATGTTAGTACGCATTTTTCTAAAGGATATGACATCTAAAACTCAAATATCTGTCATTATTTAGCAACTTCAATGCTTTTTAGGAGGAATATGGGGCAAAAATCTGGACATTCTCCAAAAACCTGGACAGCTGAAGGGTATGCTACCTCCTTCTTATACATACATACAGACACACATACACACCATACCTCTCAATCTCTTAACACAAAAAATCTGGATAAAGCCTGTTATAATGTTGGGGATAAAGGCCCAAAACTAGGGACACATTTAGAAAGTTGCTAGAATAAAAGGATTTGTGTTAGAATGCGTTTTCTGAATGATATGAAGTTTGAAACTGAAATGCCTATCATTATTTATTAACCGGCTATATTCAGATATAGTTGGTTGTCTCAGTACTCACCGTGGCTTGCATATTCTCCTCTCTTGAAACTAAGGCCCACTCTGCTTAACTTGTGTATTATTTCCTCAGTCACTTCACTGTGGGTTGCAAGGCAGCTTCATCACTAGTGTGTGCACAAAATGTAATGCTTTCAATGAGTCTTGCAAGAAATCACATGCAATCATCATGGCACAAAGGTTCTAGTGAAGATGCTGCCAATCTTTCTCATACATGAACATGACAGAAGCCAGAAAGAGCTGTTATTCCACGGCTAGATGCAGCAGTAGCTAAACAAATTGCAGAGAACTGAAATAAATTGGAACCAATTTTATCTACCATTATGTAATGTGCAACTCGTGACATTCCTCTCAGTGGAAAAGAAGGCTCTGGTGGAAATTTTTGTTACTTGTTAGATTTTTGTATTGAAGTTGGTGACTCAATATTGAAACAGCACAGTGAAACAGCTGTAGGAAATGCTTGATACACATCCCATAGGGTGCAAAATGAGCTGCTGGCAGAATACGAACATGTACTTCGAAAGGAGATTGTGCAGCGAACAGGGCAGTTGGATTTAGTGTTATTGGCAGATGAAACTGCAGGTATCGCAGACATTAAGCAGTTGTCATTGGGCATTCGGTTTGTTGTCAATGACTGTATTCGAGAAGAGTCTACGTTTTTTGTTCCCATTGTTGTGAGAGATGTACAGTCTGTATCAAATGTCATTGTCAGTGAATGCATAAAGTATGGTCTAGACCTGGAAAAATTACTCAGACAAGGCTATGATGGCTGCTCCATAATGGCAAGCATCCAGAATGGTGTTCAGGCAAAGATTTGTGAAAAGTATCCAAAAGCAGCCATTATCCACTGCGCATCTCACAGACTAAACCTTGTAGTCAATGATCTGAATGATGTTTCTGAAATACCTTGTGCTGTTGGTGTTTTCAAGAAGATTATTTTTTCCATGCCAGTCCAAAATGATGAGCATTGGTACTAAATATACCTCTTCTGTGTGAGACATGATGGACCGAGAAATATAAATCCATTCGTATGTTTAGTCAGAACTTTGAGAAAATATTTGACTACCTGGCTGATCTTCAGAAGGGCACTGCTGGTGAAACCAGACAAAATGCACATATGTTACTCACTGCTTGCTCTTCATGCACATTTCTGATTTCTCTCTTCATTACTGCAAATTACTCATCGGTTCTTGAGCCTGTTGCCCAGATATTTCAGTCTGTTCAACTTTATATAGTAAAGGCTCAACAACACATCAACACTCATTGAAATATTCAAGGAGCACCGCAACTATGCTGAAGAACACTTTAGGAATAACATTCTCAGTAAGGTAAGATCACTAGCAGATAAACTTGGTATTGAGTTAGTGTTGCCAAGGATTTGCAGTTGACACACCGAGCAAATACAGTAGGCGTGGATTTTGAGAGTTATTACAGAACGAGTATTTATATTCCCTATCTTGACTCATTAGTTTCTTCACTGACGTCTCGCTTTTCCACCATTAACACTGCTCAGTTCAACTTATTTTATCTGCATCTTAAAATTATGCAAAACCTGCAACGTGAAGAATTCTGAAAACAAATTGCCATCAGTAATGAACTATATCATATTGCTACTACATCTGAATGCTTGCTTCTTGTCTGATGCATTGGCTTTAAAGTTATAAGGCAACCTAAAGGATCCGATGGGCTACTACTACCTTTGTTAGTCAATATCTTGCAGATCTTCTATCAATGATGTTACTGAAGAAAAACAAACAAAAATAAAAGTGTCAGGTATGGGATTAAAAAAAAAACATTTTCTGATGTGTTTCAGCTACACCAATGATTAACATGTGCATCATGCTAACCTGGACAACAACAAAAAATAAATACATAAAACTAGTTGATTTTTGCTTTTGTACATACTTACGCAAGGAAAATTTAATACTGCAGTAAGCACCATTATACATCTCAACTGAACAGATTTTCGCAGAATGTCCAGATTTCTGCCTCATATTTTTTGTGTGTTCCTCCTAAAATCTGTACTTTTATGGCAAATAGCTGAGGATTGAAGTCATTAAATAATGATAAACATTTGAGTTGAAGAGTCCACATCCTTCAGAAATTTCATGCTAATGCAAAACCTAATATTCTATCAACTTTCTAAGTTTGTAAGAGCAACATTTAAAATCTGTCACTACTTGTTCCCCCATCATTTTAATCTTTGTCCAGATTTTTTGCTCTAAGAGGTTGATTCTGAGGTATGAATTCTGGATAGGAATATGTGCTTTATGCACAGTCTTCACAGTTTCCCTTAAAATGTCAGTGAACCTCACACGAACTTGTCTATATTTTCCTGCTTTGACAATCTGGCTAGTGTTTTTTTAGTTTTTCCTTTCTTGTCTTATCTTTAGTACATCTTCAGCATTATCTCTACTAAACTGGATCATTTCTGATCTGATAATCTTCAGCATTTCTCCTCGGGCCTCTGCTGAAAACAGGCTCTGTGGAAACTAGTCGGACTTTCCCGGTCAACAAATGTTAAATAAATAAAAAATAAATAAACATACTGTATGAACAATCATATGTTATTACCCACTATACTTTTAATTGTATATCTAAACCACTATGCTTATGTAAATATCTTATGCAATCATATGTTATCTGCTATATTTTATAACTGTGTAAACCACAATGCTCACGTAAATATCTTATGAATAGTATGTTAGCAATTGTTCTGGAGCTTTTCTCCCTGGGCCTGCTGAAAATGGACAGCTTTGTCCAGTCAGACCTCCCCAGTAAACAAATGTAAAATAAAAAAAAAAATCTGACCTTTGTGTGGATTCAAAAAAAAAAGAAAAGTACATCATGTAACAGAAACCAGACAATGGCTCTCTGTGAATTTACTCTACTATTCTGTAACTGAATGCACGTTACTTAATGTTAACTGATAAAAAAAATAAATAAAAATGCAGTATGACAGGGGAAGAAGATAATGCTTTATGATTTGTAAACTGCTCATAACTTGTCACAATCCTTGAAGTGTATAAGACACCTCTTTCTAACCTTTAGAGTCCAGAAAACAGCTTTTCTCGATAAGCAGCAATAAAGAATCAAGCATATAATAAAAATGCATACACACCAGAACATAACAGTTAAACATACTGTGCATGTCTCTCTGCATATCTGTAAATTAGTAAGCCATGTCTTTTTAAACCTGTAGTAAATGTTATGTTCTCCATGATAACGTTATATATGTAGTTCTTTGCATACTCTCACCTTAGTAAACATCCTGTAGTGACAAGAACACTGTCTCTTTGGGAGTTACTTTGCAATATGCTTAAATCAAAACTACTTGCAGAAGACAATGTTAATCCATCCTGAATGCGACCAGTGCAACACTTCATTAAAATATCTATTAATCTACTAAGAAAACAGATTTCTGCCTCAAAGTAAGAAGTAATTAAAAACAGTTAATAACAACAACAACTCCCCCTCTTTGGTCTGACATCCTGTGATTTGTAATGCTAGCCACTCTCCCAAAAAATATTTATGTTTGGGACTTCCTTATCAATTAAGGTAGAATGAAATCACCAGCAAAAATCAACACTCCTTGAAGATGTGACAATAAATCAAACAGCACAACATAATTCTCCTGATAAGTACTGCAAAATATTCTATTTGACATTTCCTATTTAACCAACTGCATATGGGCAGAAGCTGGAACACAGAGGTGAAGCAATCAATACCTTTATTTGGCCAAGGTGGGTTTTACAATGCACCTACTGGAGCTTCACCTTCAACAGGATCAGACAACAACTACTACATAAACAAAACCCTAAGTTTAATAAAATAAACAGATCTAATGTCACCACATTTCATATTTTGAAAGTTTACTATTCCAAATACTAACCCATCTCTAAACTTGAGTGCAGCGTCGTATTCTAAGAAAAAAAATCTAAAATATATTTATTCAGAAAGAGTAACAAACTATAAAACCAGCAGCCGATGTCTTGTCACATCAGGACAAAGTCCAATAAGTGTTCCAAATTTCAAACTGAATTATTTATACGTAGCACAATTGAAGTTACGGAAACTCCCAATCCCACAGTGTCTGAAAACTTTTGAACTTAGGGTGCATACATACTTTAAATAAAAATACTAATAACTACATGTAAACATTTGAAATATGCACAGATAGAAAACAGTAGCACAACTCAATCTGGTGCAGGCTTGTATTTCAGCAGACCACAAAAAGTTCAGGTGTACATCAAAACACTCCAGCTGGAACTAATTGTTAACAGTTATTGTGGCACAGCTCTCTAACAAGGGGTGGACACAGGAGCAGAGCAGAAGTACTACATACTACTACAGAAATAACGGGTGATGTCTGACAGGCCAAAATTAATTCAGACAGCAGTTATACCTTCAGTAAGGCCACCTCCAGGCAGGCAATAGTTAACATGGATGCAGATGCCACTCTATCCCTAATGGCTGATAGCAGCACCATAAAAAAAGTAAAACTGACAGTATCGTTCTCTCACAACATGCAACACAAATGTACAACAGGCAACTAGGACACAACTATGTTCTAGTTTCAATTGTTAAAACATATACATTTACACAATTACAATAGTTTATATACATTTCTATTCTAAGCTGGCAGGGCATGCTGTGTTACATTTTTGCTCAGTACTTTACACCTTTACACACACACTTCTGTATGAATCATATTAATATTCATAAATGACATAGAATTATTTACAAAATTCCAGATACCTGGCCTGTCAGTATTTCCTTTTGTGATGGCATATTTTCCCCTTTCTCCAATTTTATGCAAACTGAGTTAGTATACATAACAGATTTACATCTAGGTGCAGGGGGGGGGTTCCTCTTCAAACTACATATTGTATTCTGTTTGCCATTTTTTTATATACATTATTTTGGAGTGCAATTTTGATATTGTTAGATGTTTCAGTTACTGCATTCTGCAATGTTTTTTGTTTGTACTGGAGCTTTTTTTTTTAAAACAGGCTTTCACCAAAAATTGATGACAACCCTTACTAGTTGAACTGTTAATCTCTACCATACCAGGCTTAATGTTTGTTGTTATAATATTATCAGAGGTGCAAGAGGCTTGTGTATGCCATCTGAAGAATTAATTGTGTCATTTGATTCAGTTGAAGTTTACTGTTGTTGAAACTAATGTGCAACTTCTGCAGCAGTTTTATAGTGCTATCTGAGCAGTTAATAAGCACTGAATTATCTTCATTTTCCTGTAATTATACACCTATATAATAATGCATATTGTTGGGGGGACATAGTTTGCATGGAGGGAGACACAGTAATTAGCCTTACTACCTCACAGCACCTGCTTCCCCATTCCTTGCTGAGATGCTTTTTTCTGTTAGAGTTTGTATGACCTCTCTGTTTGTGTGGGTTTTCACTGGCTGAACCCGTTTTGCCGTTTACTTCCATATCGCAAAGACATGCTGTGAACTAGAGAGACTCCAAATGGTCCATAGTTATGCATGTTGCATTGTGTGTGTGTGTGTGTGTGTGTGTGTGTGTGTGTGTGTGTGTGTGTGTGTGTGTGTGTGTGTGTGTGTGTGTGTGTGTGTGTTGACAACATTCCCTGCTCATGAAAAAAGGTACTCCTTTTACACGAGAAAGCAGTAGTTCAAAGCAGTTACACCTACATATACTTCTTAGGTAGAAAAAGGCAGATAGTTAATTCCATCTAAAGGTGCTTGTTTTATAAATAACTGCCTCTGTTACTATATTTCATTTATTTTTGTACTGACATGAGCAAATATTGTACTGTGTTTAACTTTGCTGCTCCACTGTGAAGCATATCTACCTGGTTGGCTCATATTACTAAAGCATCCCATAGCTATTTTATCTGTTGTATTCATAGAAATGTTCTTACTGAATCTGTCTGAATGTGAAAATAAACTTTATGAAAAATGCTAGCTAGTATCTATAGAAGCATTACATTAGGTCTGCATTAATGTTTCCCCACTTTGCATTTTTTTCTGATTAACAATTCTCTAAATTTTATTTTATAAGTCTATCTTTAAGCAAGCATATTGGGCTGTATTTTGAATATTAATGGGGACTAATGCTGTGATTTAGAAATTGGCAATATTCTGAACTTAATTTCTAAGCAACACAGTGATATGTAACACATTAAATCATGCCGATGCAATTTATGTGACAGGCAAAATAGAAATAAGCTGTAGTACATTTTCTTTTTAACCATTCATGTGTAATGCCTTCATATTATTCAGTACTGAGTATTGTACAATGTTTTAAATCATGCTGGTGCAATCTCTTTGACAGATAAACTGAACTGTTATCTTCACTCTATTTTCCATTTGAATTCTTCATGTTTAATGTTTTCAGATTATTCAGTACATATACATATTAGCTGTTTTAAGTATTACATTGATTTTTTTCAATATGTACTCAAGAGCACATTTGTTAAACTGCTCCTTTTATTTTTACTACTGAATTGATATATAAATTAACTACACCACATGTAAGTACATTTTATTCTAAAGAAAAAAATATATAAACAACAAAGTGACAAAACACACACACTGCACTAATCATTACTAAATACTTTATGCATTTGATTAGTTGGATACAGGTCTTGCCTAATTCACTCGATTCCTTTCTTGGACTTTGTTCTCAGCAGCCACTTGATTTAATGAGCACCTTGTATTGCCAGCCAGAGAGTTAAGAGATGATGTTATCCAACTGCCTGAACATCTCATTTGTTTAATTTTCCTTTTTTGTCAATTCATTTGCTTGAGTGAATCTTTGACCAACTCCTTTGCACTGTTTTAGGCCTAATGGCCAGTATAACACTATAAATATAATGGACTTTTCCATCATATATATATTGTGACTGTCTAGTTCTGAGAAATAATGACCAGCTTTGCAGAGAAAGTAAACCATGCTTCTGCTCAGAAGACCGTGTCCCTAACAGCTGCAAGTGATCCCATGGCTGCATGTAAGTCAGCCAAAAAGTCTGCAACCATCTTTAGCTGGTCTGTGCTTATATTTGAAATGTCATTTAGTATTCACTATATTGTTTTAAAAGAACATTTAGAACAATGCCTGGATCTTTAGATTACCTGCCTGGGTATACTCAAATACTGAATTCTGTCAACCTGCCTTCTTAACTCATCATGAGTCTCCAGGTCTTATTTTGTCTAAACATAAAATCTTCTAACTGATATTATGGGTTGATTCTTCATTATTAATAATTCATATATTTGCTCTTCTTACTTTATTACTAAGCATATAGTTTTCCTCCTATGGGCTGTTAAGTTATCCCCTGCTTCAAGCCCTGTATAACAGATGTTAATAGCTCTCACCATTAATGACATTTTTCAGTCACCCAACCAGCTTAAATGAACCTGGAGACTCTGCTTTAAATAAAAACAGCTAGCATTCTACTGCAGAGAATGTGCAGGACTCAAACAACAAATCAGCTTAACATGAGTTTAATAATGCCGTTATCTTGAAAAATTCAAATGTTAGTAATGGTAACTTAACTCAAGCAGTGTAAAGCACTCCTAAAGAAGCTGAATTGTAAATGCATAGTGAACACAATTCTTTCTTGAACTTCACTGATTATACACACCTACCTCTCACTTCGTCCGCGCAATCCGAATGTCCTCTGGAATTCAAATTCCCAGCAGGCGAGAAAGACAAAGACGTAAACCATCAGTTGCACAGACACAGAAGACCAAAACAGGTTGCAAACACCTGTTGCATTTGTGCAACTGGACATGATGCAAAGGGCATTCTTAAAGAGGAATACCCTTTAAACATTTTTTTTTTAATTAAAATACAATGAATTTCTCGGCCAGCCAGTTCCGGGGGGGTGCAAGTGCACCCCCTTGCACCTGCCTGCTGGCGCCCTTGCCAGGCATCCTTCCACACCACTGAGACTTGGCTTAGTGATAACAAACTAATACTTAATCCAAAAAAAAACTAAGCTTCTACTCTTCTTCCCTAAAAACATCACCACACTCAAAAGTACATTTACCATCTTATCCTGCAACACTATCATCTCATCTGAATCTAGTACTAAATTGCTAGGTGTTACAATAGATGATCAGCTTAAGTTTGATCTCCATATTACTAACTCAGTAAAAAGAACTCATCAGAAACCTGGACATCTTTTCTGTAGCAAGAAATACTTAACTAACACTGCCCGAATAACTCTCTCCCAGGCTTTATTACTCCCAACACTCCTATACAGCTGCCACATATTCACAAACCTAAATTCTACACTTATTTACAAGCTTGAAACTACCTATAATAAGATCACCAGATTTGCAGCTAACCAAACCTACAAGTCACACCACTGCTTTGCACTACAGCAAATAGACTGGCTAGAATTCCCTCAGCTGTTCCAACTATACCAATTACAAATCATCCACTTTATCCTCTATCTACCCTCCTTCTGCCCCAGCCTCTCCACTATCATATCCAAATATTCCCCTGCTAGGTCACTACATAGCTCAAATCAAGAATTATTACACATCTACAAACCCAAAACCAAAATAGGCTGCCTTCTCTATAACTATAACCCAGCTACATCCTGGAACCAACTCCCCTTGGAAATAAAATCCCTCCAGCATAGCAAAAGTTTCAAATTAGCCACAAGAAAATACCTAAAAAATTAGCCAACCACCCTGAAACCACCACCCTTTCACCTATTTCACCACCTCACTCTTAATGTATCTCTAACACTATTCCCCTGCCTCTTCTACCTCTTCCCTTCCTCTATCTCCAACCACTCTTAATTCTTACAGTCTCAAAACAACCTACCTGTTTAGTCTGTCTCCTGTACTCTACCTCCCCTACATCTCCTACTAGCCATTCTTACTTTCCTTTCTTGTTTCCGAACTCCTATACAACTAGATCCTACCCACTTTAAATAAGCATCTGCCTAACTATTAACTCATTTTGCTCTAAACAGCTTAAATAATATTGCAACTAGTTAAATTTTCTTCTGCTAATTGTTTAAAACCTTGTTTGTAACAACTCACATACTTGTCTACCAATTGTTAATACTCTGTATAATTGAATTGCCTGAGGAACTTTTGTTCTCTCCAGGTCTCTGCTTGTAAGATCCTATAGCTGATTGTTACTACTATGTTACTTGTTGTGTCTTTCGGCTTTTCCCGGTTAGGGGTCGCCACAGCAGAACTCCGGTCCACTAATGATTGGTAGTTGATTTTTACGTGCCGAGTTACCAGCCCTGACGCACAACCTTCAACGAAGGTACGCCCATTCACGCATGTCTCCATGCAGAAGACGCTCTAGCTGAGAATTGAACCAGACAGTGTCTTACTGTGAGGTGACACCGCTACCGCAGCACCACCACCGCGGTTACTACTATGTTACTAATATTTAATAAATTGTTTTCTAGTCCTGAGGAGCTTTTCTCCCTGGGTCTTTGCTGAAAATGAGCCAAAAGCTCAGCCACACTAACCCGGTTAACAAATGTAAAATAAATAAAATAAATAAATATTGTTAAGAACTGAATGTGCACTACATTTGAGTAAAAACATATTTTTTGTGTGCTACAAGGTTTGGGAACCAAGGTTATACAGATGTATAGAAACTTACAGGGTTTTGGTATTATTAAAAAATACTTCAGCTACAGCTGGTTAAGTTAGTTCATTTGGACTGATAAGCAGTGCAGTCCTCAGAAGACAGTGCAGTCCTCAGAAGGCAGTTCAGACATTCTGGTATGAGCGCAGAGATCAGGACAAATATGCAGCATTCTAGAATATTAATTATGCTATTCAGGAGGAAAGGCATATGAGAAATATGAATGCAGAGAACTATTTCAGTTTGTCAGCACTGTTATTGGAGACAGTATTTGGATATTTATTTATTTATTTTAAAGATATTCTTTGATGTGCTGATTTTTTTCCCAACAGAGTTAAAAAAAATAATCACCAGCTTTTTATGTATGATTTAGTAGGCTACTAGAAGAGTTTTTTTTGCAGTAGAGAGTAGCTAGGTTCTTATAAGGTGAGATAAGTTTTATCAGGTGGGTCTGGGCAATGGTCTTTCTAGCTGGTGGCATTATTAGAGGAGATGGTAGGGTCCATAAAGTGCTAAACCACTTTTCAACATTGTGGAAGTTGTGCTATGGGCAGGTCTGAAGCCATGTTGACAGTAGATCAGCGGATGGAGTCTTTGTTTGTCTAGTTAACCATGGTGCTGTTTGGATCTTATTCTAGTAAGAGGAGGGAGGAGCATGTAAAGAAGGATCTGTAGAAAGTTTGTATTAAAGTAGGCCACTGCTTCATTAAAACATAGCATATGGTCACTAATATTATCTGGAAAAGTTTCCTGGGTGTGGTGTGTGCAGATGGTTTGTTAATAAGGATAAGGATCCAATCTAGAGTTTTTTTTTTTTATTTGGGATGGATATTGGAGTTGTTGTTATTTGAAGGAGAGAACCCATGGAGGTTTATGTGGTTAGTAGGGTGTTGGCATGAGCAGGTTAACCAGTCAATGTTGAAGTCACTTATGGTTTCTTGGGATAGTTTACAAACAAATTAGAAAGATTGATTTATTATTGTTAATTTGAAGTTTGATAGATAATACTTTCATTATAGAGAGTCAAGATGGGTGGAGCTAGAAGAGGATGGAGGAACTAATGAGGTAAAATATAAATATTGTTGACAGCTACCTCTACTGTACATAATAAAGCATTCTTAACTGAACTACAATGTTTACAGACTTTATTATGAAAGGTACAAAAAGATTAGGCCAATAAAGCAGGGACTGGCACCTGCTCAGAACAATTCTGAGTAATTAACAAATAAAGACATTCATTCCAGTTTCTTCCAGTCATTCCAACTCATACCAGCATTATACAGTCATATAAATTCTTTTACCTCATAAATAAATGAAAAGAAATCCAAATAAATATAAAAGCTTACCAATATTTTCTTGACTGGCGAGTCCATAGATGGGTGGAAAGCTGACATATTTTAAACATGCAGCAGCTATATGAAGTTTAAGTTATGCAATTATTAGAATGGAGAGGTCAGGGTCAGCTGTGACACTTTTTAAACAAAGTGGATGTGCTCACTCATCTCCTAAAAAAGAAATCTAACTTATATGGTGACTAGATTATTGGTATCCTTTTACCTGAAAAAAAAGGGAGATAAGTTCTTTTTTGCCTGTAACAAAATCATTAAATTAGTCCAGGACTTCACTTGCAAATGGCAAGTTGTGTATGTGTAGCTACTCTGTGATACTCGGTCATATGGGCATTTTTTTTAGATGCAGTATATGCAAACAAATGACAAAATGATGTCCTCTATTCAGGATAAAGAGATGAGAAAATAATGGCATCAACACTTATCCTATGATGTGCTTCACTAAGATTTTTGGGAAGAGTTGAAATAGTGTTTATGCCACAATGGATGGTCAAAGACCTATAACAGTTTACAAAGATCAGAGAAGGCTTTACAGCAGAAGCTAAGATTGCACGTTATAATCATACCTCTTATTATGTCTGGCAGTGCGGAGTATTAAGGATCTGAGCTGTTATGAGCTGCTTTGCTCTATCCACAATACAGAGTTTGATTCCTTCCACCTCCTTTTGCCTATGTGACTCTGAGCATCTCTCTCAAAAGACAGTGCTCCAGGTCACTATTGCAGAGAGGTGCTTGTGTCTATTTGTGATCTTACCTGGTCAACAAAAATGGTGATTTAGAAGAAACTATTAAATGTGTTTAAAGTGTATAATATTACTATGCAAGCAGTTATAAATATAATAAATAGGAAATGCATATAAGCTCCCAGCAATTGTTTGAATGACAAAATGTTGCACTCCCAATGTGTATGATATACACCACATATAATCAAGAAAAATAATTTAGACTGCTGCATTGATAACATCCCCTTATCTCAGAGGTGTTAAGATTGCAGACATGTATAACAAGTCAGACCATTATAGTTCATTGATATCACTGAATTTTGAGAGTATTTATGTTAAACAGAGATCCTTTTGATTATTCCATTTTGGGTTGCTGAGGCAACATCAGACAATTATTGAGGATTTCTAAGCCACCATTCCACATTGCCAGCCACATATTTGAGGAACAAATATATCCGATGGATAAACAGAAAGCTCATTGTATCACCTTAACTGTCCTGCAGATAATGCAGTCCTCACAGAGCAACTTCACTATGACTGAAATGTCTATAATATCTATATTACTTGAATACCAGTGCAGTAAGGTCTTGCAGAATACAGTTTTGCAGAACTACTGCCTTGAAAAAAAACATACTAAAACTATTTTCAATAAAAATTAGTGACAATGCATGTAACACAAGAAGGTAGATCCAACCAATGCTAATTTGTTTGGAATTCAAGATACTATGAAGAGATGAAAGAATTGCATTATATATCCACAATATTTATTGGTTTAATGACATTTCTTTACCAGAAATATCTTTTTCAGAGGAGGCCTGGGAAGAAAAGATCCAAGGTATCATATTTAATGCCATTGATATTTACAAAAACAAATTTTATAATGTGATTTCTGTGAATACACAGCATAATGTCAGTATAATAAAATGTATATTTATATTCACAAACATTAAATTTACAAGCCTTGTACTGATACTTTACATATAGAAGACTGATGTGTAAGATAGGGTGTATATCACAAACTCAAAAGCTGAGAATATCGAAGCTCCAAACCTCGAACTGGAAACCGGAAAACATCGAAGCATAAAGCGAAGATAGCCATAGAGTGCGGGAAGGGAAGATTTCCCTTTACTGCACTGTAGTGCGATCTCGGAGTTGGTATATTTAAGTAGCGGGGGTGCAGGGGGGCTTGCCCCCCTTCATAGAGTGTTTTTTGTGTTGTTTTGGGTGTGTACTGTTTTTTTTTCCACGTTTGATGTTTTCCGGTTTAGAGGTTTACGGTTTGAGGTTTGGAGCTTCGATATTCTAAACTTTCGGTCATCTGATATAAACTCGTAAGATAGGTAGCAGTAATTTAAGAAATATAGTAGTGAGATATTAGAGGAGATAAGCAAGTTTGAGTGTTAAAGGGACAATCACAGAGTTTAAAATTTGGTTATGAATTTACGACAGCCAAAGTAACACCTACCTTGACAAAGTCACATACATTCTTGACCACAGTGTCATTTTATTTCATTTATTTTGTACAACTCTTTCCCCATTCTTGTTTTCATTCCTATTATGAACAAATCTTTCATTTTGCACTCCTGTCAGCTTTCTGGTGGAGTTAAATTCTGGACCTTCAAACTTTCAGTCTGCTATGTCTTGCATCTTCCTTGAAAGTTGTGCTTTATCTACAGAAGTAAATGTAACATTTATATCTTTTCACTCTTGATTTGAGCCTTTTCCCAGACTGTTTTCTGCACATAATGGTCACTTTTCTCCATTTAATAGTCCTACCACACGAAGGGATAGCAAAAGAAAAAATATGTGTTGTAGGGTATTAAATATAATTCCATATCTGGATAGCACTGATCTTCTATCCTCCAACACCAGTAATGCTAATCACTTTCTGTTGCCATAGCAATGATCCCTGAGAATTCCATGTGAAAATGTAGGAGATTACATTGCAGCAAATTAAATGCATATGTTGGCAGCTTTGCTATGTACATTTCATTTTTTTATTATAATTTTTTAGTAAATATTACAATGCTTTTCTCACAATTCATTAGCTCATGGTTACAAGCTGAAAATAATACTATTTATTTTACTTTACATTTGTTGACCAGGCTAGTCTAACTGGATATATGTCCATTTTCAGTAGAGGCCCAGGGAGAAAAGCTCCACATAAAACAAACAGCACATTAAAAATTCAGTTTCAAAACATTAAACTTCAATTAAAGATACTAGTCATACAAAACATGTGCTACAAGGTAAATAAGCATGTGTGATATAAAAAAGTAGAACAAAATAAGGCACCCCTTTTTTTATTACACATGTCCTATAACAGGGACAAATTTACCACAGTGTCCGGCTTACAGAATGACAGCTTGGGTATTAACTAGCATTTAATTTTCAATAAGTGCTAAACTGTAATGCCTGGCATTATTTGCTGTCTGCAATCTAGAGTAGCTTGCCAGAAAACAATATATTTTATGAAGGACAAGATAAGTCAATCGGACAACACACTTTGTAGCAAAATGCATTTTCTAATCAATAAGAATTCTTAAACTGCAATGTCTGCCATCATGCACTAATTGTAATCCTCAGTAACTTGCCAGAAAACTAAACATGACAGGATAAATGAATCCAACAGCAAGTTTTGCAGCAACACCTATTTTCCCAATGTATGTAACTTATATCTGGTGTCATTGGCTGTCACTTGACTGTAATCCTCCAGAATTTATTTCAAAATAAAGTATTTTGCAAGGGATTGGGCAATTGAGGGACACTTTCAAGGTGTGCTTGTGTGCAATTCACTTTACTACAATGACAAGCTTAAAAGGTTTATAAGTTACATTACAATTTTGTCAGCATTTCTAATTCTGTGATATGTTCTTTTAATGAAGCTGCATAGATGAAAGAACAAACATCTATTTTGGTGCAGTCAGAGACTTTAAAGAAATCCGTTTTGTAAGAGCATACAGCCTAACTCTCAAGCTGCTAGTGTGGCACTTCAGAACAGAGCCGAAAATAAACAGGGGGCCAGATTTAAAGTATTGCTTTCACAAATTTGGAAAGTTGTTTGAATAATATTTCCAATTAGCATGCATTTTTCTGAAGGATATAAAGTCTGAAATTTAATTACTTATCATGGAATAGACTCAAAATACAAGGTAAAAATATAAGCATTCTGCAAAGGTTTAGAAAGTTGAGAGGTATGCTGGTTTGTGTGAGTGAGTGTGTGTGTGTGTGTGTGTGTGTGTGTGTGTGTGTGTGTGTGTGTGTGTGTGTGTGTGTGTGTGTGTGTGTGAGTGTGTGTGTGTGTACGTGTGTGTGTGTCCACCGTGTTAGTAGTACAACAGGTAGCATACTTGCTTTTGAGCAGAAGGATAGGGGTTCTACTCCTACATCATGTAGATAGATTAATAATACTGTGTATTACTTTAAAGGGAATGCTGCAGTCCTGAGTGTGTCCTCCTTTGGATGAGATGCCTAGTAACTGTAAACCTGTTGTTGGTTTGTCATCCATTCCCTATTGCACTATAACAAGCTTATCATTTTGGTCCTCATCAGGCCAATAATAGAGTACAATGCTCCCTTCTGCATGTACCTAACCAGGCACTTACACCAATTGGAGTGGTCACAGATGTTTCTCACTAAAAAAATACAGAGTAAGATGTATTATACAGACCGATTAAAGACTCTTTCTCTTAACTCTGCCTCATATTGTTTATTGAGAGTGGACTTATGCCTGACCAACAAGGCATTCTCTGATCCAGCTGTGATGATAATGTTACATATTTGCAAGAAAGAAATTTACAAGAGTTACACATTCCATGGACCTGAACCTTATTTATGACTCTAACAGAACTTGCTGGAGAGACAGATTTGTATCCCAAAGGCTACCTCATCTATGGAGTAAACTTCCCATTTTTGTAAAACAAAGCCCATCCCTCACTTTCTTTAAAAATAATTTGAATAAATGGATGGGGAACCTTAAACTCACTCTTGGGGTACTGCCCATGTCCCTTATGGACAGGTACAGTCTGCAAAATGACTCAGGGCTCCAACAGCCAAAGACCCAGTCCCCTGATACTAGTCCATTCCATGTCTGGAAAAATAATGATATAATATTGACATATCCTTGGTATTACTGGCTAGGCTTGCAGAGGCTCTTTCATTACCTAGTAATCCCCTATGAACCTATTTGTGTGTGTGTGCGTTGCGTGTGTGTGTATATATATATATATATATATATATATATATATATATATATATATATATATATATATATAAATATATAGATAAAAAATGCATATATGTATGTTTAATATATATATATATATATATATATATATATATATATATATATATATATATATATAAAGAGAGAGACAGAGACAGTGCAAATGTATGTATTTTTGTGTGTGTGTGTGTGTGTGTGTATATCTACACATATATATATATATATATATATATATATATATATATATATTTATTTTAAACACACACACATACACACACATGCACACACAATGGAAATGGGTGGATAGGATAGACAGAAAAGGGAACAACACAAAGGAAGGCAAGGGGAAGGGAGAAGAATAGTACGGGAAAAGAAGCAAGGGTTTTGTAAAGGTGCCCATTTTTTCTCTTCTTTATTTCCAAGAAGGGTTCAGGGGAAAGGCAGCGTGGGAATGGTGTGGATATGAAGGAGGATATAAAGATGGCAGTAAGTGTAGACAAAACAACGCAAAAGACAGATTGATTGAGGAGACTCTGTTACAGATTTGAGGGGTGACCACAAAGGAGCTAGACAAATGGAGGACAGTTGGTGATAGGGAAGATTGGATTCCAAATGGAGGGTACAAAGGGAACACCATAATTAATGTAGGATAAAGTAAGGTGACATCATATTGTCAAGCTGCACACCACCACTCCCAACCAAAAGTCAGTCATCTCTGGGGCTTCCTTCAAGGCTGGGCTCAGAAGTTGTTGGACCACTGGCTAGATTCAGTCATCTGTATCATTCTGCATGTTGCACAAAGATGTGCTTCATGTTGCCAATGTGGTTGTGCAGTGTTGAGCCACCAAATCCATCATGACCTAATGGGATGGGATACACCTAGAGATGCTCACTGGCAAGAAGCTTAAACCCACACAATAGAGAAACATCACCAATGAGCATCATCAAGTCCTTCAAGTTACCCCATCCCCCCACCAGAAGATGACTGTTGCTACCCTGAAGAAACTACTCTGAAAGACTTTCTAGCTAAAATCTGTCTTTGTTCTTGCTCAAAACCAGGAAACACAACACAACACTAATCACAAGACACATAACTTTCTTAAAGAGTGTGCCATTCAACCAAAGCCCCTAAGGCAAAACAGCATGCCAAACACACTAGTCAGGTGACTCGATAGTGAGGCACACTGATGTCCCACTCACTAGGTTGAATAAGGAGAAAATAACAGTCAGCTGCCTGTCAGGTTCCAGGATCCGCCACATAATGCATGCACTCAGGTTCCTCAACAACAGGTACAAATATGACTCTGTCATTGTACATGTGGGTGTAAATAACCTGAGATGTACCTCCCTGGACTACATTAAAAGAGACATGGAGGAGCTCTTGGATTACATAGCCCAGGCAGGTATAACCCTAGCCCTGAGCAGTATCCTACCATCACCCAGAATGATACCACAGTACAAGCAGAAAATAATTGATTTCAGAAATTGGCTAAATTTCTGGTGTCATTCTAAGGGGATCCAGTATCTGTCTGCCTGGGATGACATGATTGACAGACCTCGATGCTTTGCCAGAGATGGCCTGCATCTGTCACCCCTGGGCTTTCAGATACTGGCCAAGGCTCTTGCCACCCCTATAGTGCCTTTTTTAGGTGGTGTTCCAAAGACCAAATTACCACTGTAACAGCTACAAACATATGCAATCTGAGAGTAATGCTGTTCAACGCTAGAAGTCTAAATCTCAAAATGCACTCGCTTGAAGCACTCCTTAAAAATGGAGAACATCAACATTTGTGCTGTAACAGAGACCTGGTTCAAAGCAGCAGAAAGCATCCCTGTACTACCATACTTTTCGGCCCCAAAACTTGGACTGAAGCACCAAATGTGGTGGAGTTTCCATATCATAAAGGATGTGCACACCTCCTGACTGGTAACCCAACATAACGCATCTGAGATACTTCAGGTGCAGGTGCAGCTAACATTGAGAAAGACAACAATTCAGGTCGTAGCCCTCTATAGGTCCCCAACCATGTCCCAAGACTCACACTCCATGTTCCTAAGCCCCTGGAGAATATTATGGTCCAACCTAACACTCTCATACTGGGCGACTTCAACTACCCCTCTATTAACTGGGAAAGCTACTCATGTACCAATACACTTGCCCAATGCTTTCTGGAATTCATTAATTCTAATGCTCTGGACCAGCTCGTTCTTACCTCCACTAGAGATAGCAACATCCTTGACCTGGTTATTACTAACATGGGCAACCATTGCTCTACACCAGTAGTCAGCTCTTCCCTGGATGGATCCGACCACAAACTAATCACCTTGGAAATCCACATCCCTCTCCCACCCCACCCCACCTGCAAAGGTAACCACCATGAAAATCTTCTCCAAAGTTAACTTTGGGATTCTAAAAACAGAAATGGTTAACTTCACAGCACCCATGCAAATGGAGAATAGTTGTATGACTGCCAAATCATACATAAATGCACTGTACAAACACGTACACAAATGCATGGATCTCGCCATACCCAATAGAACCAAGATGCTCTCCTCAAAAAAAGGAAGCTAATCTGGTGGTCCCCTGCCACAAACGAGCTTTATAACTGGAGGAGAAAACTGATGCGGAATAATGCGAAGTCCCAAGACTGGAAAAGCTCCCTTATCAGCCTCAACAAAAGGTTGAGATCCCTCATCAAATCCTCTAAAGCTAGCTATGAAAACAGAATTGCAGCAGATAGTAAAGACATCCACAATGCCCTCTATAGTTATGTAAAGAATCTCCATGGTAATACCGAGATTTGCTCTGAGCTACTGCACAATGGTACCTCCTATACTGAACCAACAGATATTGACAATATACTGGCCGACAGATTCAGTGCTAACTTTACCCCTCTACACCCCCCCCCCCAAGGAACCAATCACAATACCAGTAGATTACCAGGCACCCAGGATTACTGCTGCACAGGTTAAAACAGCACAGTCCAAGGCCAAGACTACAGCTTCTATGGGACCTGACAATATCCCTGGCTGTGTTCTACATGAACTAGGGAGTGAACTGGCACCTCACCTGTGTGCCCTGTTCAGTCACAGCCTAACCGCAAGCGTTGTCCCTACTGAATGGTGCACTGCTACAGTCATCCCCCTCCACAAAGGAGGAGTGACTACAGACACTGGGAATTATTGCCCAATTAGCCTGACGAGTCTGATATGCAAAACTATGGAACGTATCATCATGGACCTAATAAACCTGGATATAGGGAATCTCCAAACTCTGGATCCTGCACAGTTTGGTTCTGTGAAGGGTAGATCATGCCTGCTCAATGTGGTTGACTTCTTTGAGTTAGTCACCAGAGCTGTGGATGAAGGCAAGGTGGTTCATACAGCCTACCTTGATCTGGCCAAGGCCTTTAATACCATTCCCCACTCATGAATCATAGAAAAACTCACTGAGCTAGGCATCAACCTCTATATCACTAGGTGGATTGCAAACTGGCTCACAGATAGACCCCACATTGTGAAAGTAGCTGACTCCAAGTCAGACTACTGACCAGTCATGAGTGGAGTCCCACAGGGTTCGGTCCTGGGTACTCTCCTGTTTGCTATCTACTTCTCTGAAGTCCAAGCTAACACAAAGGGACTCTGGCTGACAAAGTTTGCAAATGATTGCAAGTTGGGAGCTATTATTAATTCCCCAAGTGATGTTGACATCCTACAGAAAGACCTCAATGACACCAACGACTGGTGTCAGAACCATGGCCTTAATCTCAATGCCAAAAAATGTGTCGTCATCCCCCTTGGGAAAAACTCAGTTCCCTTGAATTACCACATTGATGGTAGTCCAGTGAACACAGAAGGCGTTATAAGTGATCTGGGAACACAGGTTGACAGCAACCTCTCTTTTGATCACCATGTTGCCACTGCGGTCAGAAAGTCCTTCTATGTGGCACATATCATTACTAAGGGTTTTGCATCCAGGAAGAAAGAGGTCATTGTCTCCCTCTACTCTTCCCTTATTAGGCCACTCATCGAGTACAATGCCTCATTTGGCATGTACCTCAACAAGACACCTGCAACAAATGGAGAGGCCACAAAAGTACCTCACAAAGAGGATCCTAGGCCTTAAACACTTGTCCTATATGATCAGACTAAAAAAAACCTCCAACTATTCTGTTTCATATTGCCTACTTTGAGGTGGTCTCTGCTTGACTTACAAAGACATGTCTGACCCAGCTTTGTTAGAAATGCTACATCTAAAGAAATCCCAATCCCTCCACTCCACATGCTCCAGAGACTTCATCCTCATTACCACAATCAGCAAAACATACTGGAGGGACAGGTTCATAACCCTGAGACTGCCCGTGCTCTGGAATAGACTTCCCATACATGTCAAGCAGAGCACCTCACTGGCCCTCTTCAAGAGAAATCTTGATGAGTGGATGGAAAATAGAAAATTCACCCCGGGGATCACTCCAGTGGCCCTACTTGACAGAGGCACTAGGAACTAAGGTGGGGTGGTACAATGCCAAGGTAATCTTATGGGCTAGGCTTGTAAAGGCTCCAGGGCCATTAGCCTAGTACACATCTATAAACCTATGAACCTATAAACTATATCCCTAAATGTGAACAAGTACCTGTTCATTCCTTATGCTTCCTTACTCTCCCTTCTTCACTTACTTCCTTACAACTATTTCTCTTCTCTAACTTTGTCTCTAAATATACCATAAGCCTGTTTTTTCTCACTTCATATTGCAATTCCTGTTGGTATTAAACTAATGTACCTTTGATTTCTCTATCAACTGTCTACAATTTCTATAAATATAAATGATTGTTATATAATTTGTATCAATTCTTAACCAATTTTTTGTATTATCACTAATTTGTTATAATTATTTAAACTGCAGATGTTTTGTTTTATTTTTGAAGATTCTAAAATTATTGGTCTTAAAATGTTTTGTAATAATTTGGAGCTTTTCTCCCCAGGCCTCTACTGAAAATGGGCTTCTACCCAGTCAGACTTTCCCATTAATCAAATGTCAATAAATAAATAAATAGGACTTTTGGGAACTAAGCAGGCAATGGCAACACAGGAGTACAGAATGACCAGTGCTGTGTAGACCACATTGTATAAAATATGAATGTAAATGGAGAGAAACACAATGACAAAGGGATGGGGGTGGGGGGGGGTTGAATGTGATAAAGAGAAAATCATTAGTTTGCTCTGCACTGTTTGTAGTACCATCCTTGGAGGAGTCAAATAGAGTTAAGTGTTCAATGGCAAATCAAAATTAAGACAGAGGCTTGAAACAAATGTACTTCAGAATTATATGTGCCACTAGGGGCAAGATTACATACTAACTAACTAGTCACCCATGTATAGGACAATGGTACAGTCCATGAGTGCCAACCAGTAAGAGTACAAGGGCCTGTAAAACTGGGCACGAACAGCCCACTGAACAAATGTAGTATCCAAATCCTGAGGAGCATACAAAATGGTAACTGTCAAGGCTGACAGATGTCAACATGAGTGGCATTGGGTGGCACTGTACCTTGTAGACCATTCCTCTTAATGCCACAAATAATACACATGGGGCACCTAAACCCTTTGATAATACTACATCATGATACATGATGGCTGCCATACAGTGGCACCTGATAGCCTGTCAGATTGTGTGATGAACCTCCACTCTGACTTACCAAGACTGTGTTGGGAATACTAGGCCATAGGGGGGACAGTAATACAGTTACACTGAAAGTTACTAGGCAAATGACATAGAAAGATAAGCTGCAAGTTATAACTAGTTTGCAGCACTGCAGGCATGGGAAGTGAATTAGGTACCTAAGAGATATGCAGATATAACACCAATCTCATATGTACCCTGATGCCTGGAAAAGCATAAATGTCTCATCTGTCATATCACCCAATTTTTCTGTGTCTCACCAGAAGCTGACTAGCAAACAAACAAAAGGGGGGAAGTCCATGAATACCAATAGGTGGAAATAGCTCCACATGAATGCCTACCAGTGTATAAGTAATTATCAGTTATTAACACTGTAGAGCAAGGGCTCTGTCTCCCTAACCTCGTGCTCCCATTAGAAAAGGTAAGGGTGGCTATTCCCCAGGTTGCTGTAATAAGGCCAGCACTACGCAACAAGAGTTGGTGATGCTCACAAGCTGTCAAAGTGGTGCCAGGCATCTACCTTGTACTGGAGGTCCTTTATGAGAGATTCCCAGCAGATGCTCACAGTGGTGCCAATGCAAGAAAGGAGAAAACTTTTTTGTGTCCTACCAGCACAATATGCAAGCTTTTCCAAAGTCAGCTCCTATAGAAGCCATGGCCTCTTGACAGGTTGATACTTGGAGGAAAATGGTATCACATTCTTGTTGATGTTCATTATGTGGAACCAGCTTACATGAATCAGTGGGCAGCATGACAACATGATGTAGCTCAGTGCCACAATAGAGCTGCACAATAGCAAAGAACATGAACTAGGAGCATAACAAGAATTCTAGTCATGCAAGGTGCATACACTTGTCATTGAGCAGCCAATCATAGCATTGCACTCCTAGGGGCTGCAGGGTACATTGCAAGAAGCCTTTGGTCCTGTCAAGGTCACTTTATTGCTGAGGCATGCCCAGATTACTTTTCACATTTACAGTGCTTGTGTACATGCAGACATGAGCCATAGCATATTCTATGGCTGATATGATTTGTTCTGAATGTCTGATTTAGTCATTTAACCTAAATTGCATCATTGTTGTTCAGTATAATTGAGCATGGCATGTCTGTGATACCTTACTAAAACAATTCAAAGCCTAAACAAAATGCCCTACATGCACTGACTCAAAGCCCTGTCACTATACTCAGTATCCTACAGACTCCTAAGAGATTACCTGTGTCTAGCATACAAGGCATCCTCCTATTCAATACTGATGGATTTACAGCACATCAGCAATGGCACCAAAAGTACTCTGTCTAGGGATCTAAATCTCTTTTGCAACATCAACAGAACAGTTTGGAGGGACAGATGTATCTCACAGAGGATAACACTGCTCTGAAACAGACTCCCCATCCCCATTAAACAAAATTCATCCCTGTTTATGTTCAAGTGCAACTTGGATCTATAAATAGGAAACAGAAAACTTACCCTAGGATTGCCGCTATACTATTAATGAACATAGGCAGCTCCTAAATGCTTTGTCCCATGCATGGGTTCCCTCAAATTATATGTAGCTTAATCCCAGGTATTCTCATTAGTGGTAATATATAATTATTGACCATTGGATAGGTAAGGCCAATCTCACCAAAGTATAAAAGGGGAAGTTGGCTAGGCTTAAAATGGCCACAAGGGCAGCTAGCCTAGTACATACCAATGAGCTGATGAATGTATAAACACACACACACACACATACACATTCACACACACACACACACACACATGCACGCACACAGACACACGCAAATGTATACAATTAGCACTGTAGTTATAGCCATGTATTAAATAGTTTCCTGTTCTGCTACCTATAACTTGCACAGCTACAGAATTATCAGATTTTCATTGCATAGGAAGGCAATGCATATCAGAACTAATTTCACAGTATTGATTTCTGACTAATGTGTTAATTTCTCTTGGGGTCAATGACAGCATGGAGATACCTGCCTTCTGAGTTATCCAAAGCTTTCACTCATTTGCCTTGATGTACTACTTTTTACAGAAACTAAACATGTTTGCATCTTGTTGGATTTTTTTTTTCAGTTGTATCACATACATGGCACATGCCACAATTTTGAGACGGTGCAAGTTCCTCTGTCTTTAATGTTAGAGTTTTAGTTATGTAGATTTACATTTATTACTGCTATAATTCACAAACAACATCCAGCATTTCAAGTCAAGGTATCAAAATCGTACATCCAGAATTGGAGACATGTCCAGAAATAATCATGGACAATCATGAATACTTTTAAAATATTCATTTTATTAACTTATGAAGAAGAGACAGAGTAGGAGAATGTGAATTAACATGAATTTTCTAACGTAATCAACATATATCACTCTAATTATTGTTATTATTTATTAACTGCAATCTACTATTTTTCTCCCCAAATTGTAAGCTTTAAGAGGGATTAGGAGGGACAGAGCAAAATTTAGTGCCCAAATCAAGGATATCCATGAAAACTAGTGACAAGTGTCAGCTATTTCATCATGCTTTACTGTAAAACATTGTATGGAAGGTTCAATAGTAAAAACAGGACAGAGGTAAGGTTCCAGGCTTCTCCAAATCGTTTTATTGTTACAATACACAAGCGCTTCCACCATTAGGCTTCTTCAGGTGTAACAAACATCACACTTGCACCTGCATTTATATCAAAAATCACATGATCAAATTTTTTTTTGTTTTGTGCTTTATTCATTGTATGGAAGGTGATGTAATATGGTTATTTTGCTTGCTAACAGAGAATCCACTATATATCTTCTTCTTGGCTACTGTGTATCTAATTATAGCATAGTTTTATAGGATCATAGGTGTATACTAGGCTAATGGCCCTGGAGCCTTTACAAGCCTAGACCACAGAAGTGCCCTGGCATTGTGCCACCCGACGTTAGTTCCCAGTGCCTCTATCAAGTAGAGCCACTGCAGTGATCCCCGGGGTGAACTTTCTATTTCCCATCCACTCATCAAGATTTCTCTTGAAGAGGGTCAGTGAGGTGCTCTGCTTGACATGTATGGAAGTCTATTCCAGAGCATGGGCAGTCTCTGGGTTATGAACCTGTCCCTCCAGCATGTTTTGTTGATTGTGGTAATGGGGTTGCGGTCTCCGGAGTGTGTGGTGTGAAGCGATTTGGATTTCTTTAGATGTAGCATTTCTAACAGAGCTGGGTCAGTCATGGCTTTGAAAGTCAAGCAGAGATTGCCTCTTAGTAGACAATATGAGACACAGAATATCTGGAGCTTTTTGAGTCTGTCCATGTAGGACATATGTTTAAGACTTAGGATCCTGTTCGTGAGGGACTTTTGTGGCCTTTCCAGCTGTTGCGTGTGTCTAGTGAGGTACATGCCAAATGCGGCATTATATTCGATGACTGGCCTAATGAGGGAAGAGTAGAGAGAGAAGATGACCTCTTTCTTCCTGGATGCAAAACCCTTGGTAATGAGATGTGCCACATAGAAGGATTTTCTGATTACAGTGGCAATGTGGTGGTCGAAGGAGAGGTTGCTGTCAACCTGTGTCCCCAGATCTCTCAGTGTTCAGTGGGCTCCCATCGATGTGGTAATTAGTGGGAAATTCGTTTTGTCCAAAGGGGATGATGACGCATTTTTTGGCATTAAGCTTAAGGCCATGGTTTCGACACCAGTCATTGGTCTCAGTGGGATGTCTACATCACTTGGGGAGTTAATAATGGCTCCCAGCTTGCAGTCATCTGTGAACTTGGTCAGCTAGAGTCTCTCCGTGTTGGGCTGAACTTCTGAGAAGTAGATGCCAAACAGGAGAGGACCCAGGACTGATCCCTGTGGGACTCCACTCGTGACTGGTCGGCAGTCTGACTTGGAGTCTGCTACTTTCACACTGTGGGTTCTATCTGTGAGCCAATTTGCAACCCATCTAGTGCTATAGGAGTTGACGCCTAGTTTGGTGAGTTTCTCAGTAATTCCTGAGTGGGGAATGGTATCAAAGGCCTTGGCCAGATTGAGATAGACTGTATGAACTGCCTTGCCCACATCCACAGCTCTGGTGACTGACTCAAAGAAGTCAACCAGGTTGAGCAGGCATGATCTACCTTTCACAAAACCAAATTGCATGGGATCTAGAGTTTGGAGATTCCCTATATCTTTGTTAATTAGGTCCATGATGATGTGCTCCATAGCCCAACATATCAGACTCATCAGGCTAATGGGGCAATAATTCCCAGGGTTTGAAGTCACTCCCCCTTTATGGAGAGGGATAACTGTAGCAGTGTGTCATTCAGTAGGGACAAAGCCTGAGGTGAGGCTGTGATTGAACAGGACACACAGATGTGGTACCAGCTCACTTTGTAGTTTATGTAGAACACATCCAGGGATATTGTCGGGTTCCATGGAAGCTGTATTCTTGGCCTTTGGCAATGTAGCTTTAACCTGTGCTGCAGTAATGCTGGGTGCCTGGCATTCCTCTCATATTGTGATTGGTCCTTTAGGGGGGGAGGGGTAAAGTTGGCACTGAATCTGTTGGCCAGTATGTTGGCAATATCTGTTGGCTCAGTATAGGAGGTACCATTGTGCATTAACTCAGAGCAAACCTGAGTATTGCTGTGGAGATTCTTGATATAACTATAGAAGGCTTTGTGGTTGTTTTTAGTGTCTGCTACAATTCTGCCTTCATAGTTGGCTTTAGTGGTTTTGATGAGGGATCTCAACTTTTTGTTGAGGCTAATAAGGGAGTTTTTCCAGGCTTGGGACTTCACCCTTTTCTGCAACAGTTTCTTCCTTCTGTTGTAGAGTTTATTAATGGCAGGAGACCACCAGATTGGCTTCCTTTTTTTGGAGGAGAGCTTGGTTCTGTTGGGTATGGATAGTTCCATGCATTTATGTATGTGTTCGTACAGTGCATTGGTGTATGATTCGGCAGTCAAGGATGTTGCTTCCTCTAGTGGGGGTAAGAATGAGCTGGTCCAGGGCATTGGAATTGATGAATTCCAGGAAGCATTGGGCCAGTGTATTGGTGCATGAGTAGTTTTCCCAGTTGATGGAGGGGTAGTTGAAGTCACCTAGTATGAGACTGTTGGGTTGGACCCTAATAGTTTCCAGGGTGCTTAGGAATGTGGGGTGAGAGTCTTAGAACATGGTTGGGGACCTAGAGCAGGCTATGACCTGAATCACCGTCTTACCCAATGTTAGTTGTACCTGATGAAGTATCTCAGATGCACTGCTTGAACTTTTCTGTGATCAATATACACTGTTCTACTTTAACCCTTTCTGCAACAGAACAAAAAAAGTGATAGCAGTATCCGTCAGTTAAGTATATTTATTGTATAAAGAAATCCTGTGTGTGTGTGTGTGTGTGTGTGTGTGTGTGTGTGTGTGTGTGTGTGTGTGTGTGTGTGTGTGTGTGTGTGTGTGTGTGCTGCGCATGTACGTGTGCCTTTGTAGTGTACTGGTTTGTCTGTATGCCTTGATACATGTGTCTGTGTGTCACTTCAGCACATTGCAGTGTATTTATTGTTCAAAAATACCCAGTGTGGGTATGTGCTGAGCAAACGCGTGTGTGTGTATTAAATGTCTGCAGGCAGAGGTGCACTTATTCTTGGCAATTAACCTCTATACTGATGGGGGGGGCCTTGGTCTTTGTATGTATATGTATGTACAGTAAAGTATTGCTAACAAAAATAGAAAAACAAACATTATCCAAACTTCACTTAAGTCTAGGCATATATCTCAACTGTTCAGAATTTTGCAGAATATCCTGATTTTACCACATACTATTTTTGGTCTAAATTTGTGATTTTCTGCCAAATTATTAAAGACTGAAGTCAGCAAATAATAACAAACATTTGAATTTCAGACTTCTTATCCTTCAAAAAATGCATGCTGATGCAAAACCTGTTAATCTGCCAATTTAAATTTACAAGAGCAATATTTAAAATCTGTCCTTGATTTTGGGTCGATTCTCCCCGATTATTTTTAGTTTTGTCCAGATTTCTTATTTTTAGCTTTGTCCAGATTTCCTGTTGTAAGAGGTTGAGTGTTATGGTTTAGACTACCACCTAACAATCACCAGCTTATGAAACAATGTCATGAATGACTAATAGTCCTCTGCACACACACCTTGTATGTTCATAGATTAGTACTTGGCTAACTGCCTTTGTGGGCCATTTTAATCCTAGCCAATTACCCCATATAAGAATCAAACCCTGCACCTTGTGCCTGTAAGGCAAACACCTTAACCATTATACTAATCACCCATCCTTATGGGGTCAAATTACTGTAATGGAAATCGTAATTTGTTTATTTTACAACTTTGTCAATTGCTGTATGGTATTCTAATGGATCTCCCCTGAAAAGAGGCCACTTACTAGTGGGACTAACCTAGTCAAGAAAGTGTAAAGAAATAAATCCACATTTTGTGAAATACTCTCCATGTAGCAACTCATACCTCACTCAAATGAAATAAAAAAATCTTCATACTATATCCATGGTTTATTCTGGTTGTACTCTGTGTGTGTAACCTTAACAAATTTGACACTTTCATATGCATCCTATTGACATGGATGCAGACTATGTACATATCTGTAAAGCATGGTATTTGAACCGGTAAGCATAGTAACTTAAAAACAGGATTATAGGAAATCCAAGGCAAATGAGTCTTATGACCTTTTATGCCTTGTCAGTATCCACTCTGACTGAACCTACTCTCTCAAGGAGGACCAGGCCAGTGAAGCCAGTGGCGAATACCTATTGAATCATCCAGTTCCTGTTTGAAAGAAGGTAGTGTGCCACACTGCTTAATTTGCAGGGGGAGTCTGTTCCAGTGGTGGGAAGGCACTGTGTAATGAACCTAATCCTCTACCTTATTTTTCTTTTTTTATCTGTTGCTGAAGATTTGGATACCCTGTTCTGGTATTTGTGGGATTATTTGATTTCTCAAGATACAAAAGATAGTGGACAACTGGGTCACAAATTGCTTGGCTATCAAGGCATATATCTTTCATAAAGGGTCTGTAAGATACTAAATACAGAGACAGTGATTCCAGTCTTTTCTGGTAGTGTAAGAATTTTTAGCCAGTGTTTTTTATTTAGAAACCTCTATTGTCTTTCTAGTTGCTTGATAAGCTTGGTGAGGTACATCCTAAAAGGGGCATTGTTTCAATAACTGGTTAATTTAATGCTAAATGTAATGAGACAATGACCTCTTTGGAGCTAGAATATATCCCCTAAGTGATCAACCATGGCATGTAGAAAAACTTGCCAATTACTGTCATTATGTGATAATCAAAGGAAAGGGAATTATCGAAGCAAGTTCCCAATCCCAGGTCTCTGCCAGCAACTCTTATTTTGAAGTTGGGTATTGTCTAGTGCATATGTTGGGGGAAGGAGAGGCTACCAAATGCAACAATACTATACTTTTTAGCATATAACGTAAGTCCACTGTTAGCACACCAGGTATTTATAAATGTAAGTTCTTGTTGCATGGCTTGGATGTCAGAAGGTAAATTTACAATCACCCTCAAACTATGTCAGACAAAGGTCTTCATTTGTGGTGTGGAGGCCAGAAATGTAAATGTTCAACAAAAGGGGACCCAGCACTGTGCACTACAAGATACCAATGTTTACCATCATACACTTGGATGAGACACCTATTTCCTGCACCATATGTGTTCTGCCTTTTAGCTACTATCTTTCTTAATGCATATTTATTTGTAATGTTCTGAGCTTGCTAACTATGCTAGCATGGGGTATAGTGTCAAAGGACTTGGCCAGGTTGGATTATGCTGTGTGTACAGCATGACTGTTATAAACTGCAAAGCCAGATGGCTGTGGGTCTAATCTGGTGAGAATTTTAATGCCATAGCTAATCAGGTCAATTATTACATCTTTCACAACTTGAAATATGAGGCTCATCAGGCTGTTGGGTCTGTAACTGTGAGTGGCATCACCACTGCTATGCACCAAACTTCAGGGTTGAAACATGAGATTATTTGACTTGGGCTAAATAGATAGGAATGGCTCTGCCAGGGCATGCTTGGTACTGTTTGTTGAGCAGCCAGGAAAATAATCTGGTCCCATGAAGGAAGTATTTTAGTGTTTAAGAGCACTTTTAGCACATGATTTTTGGTGCTGATATTAGAAACTGAGAGATTCATGGATAAGTTGGCTTTTGTTATCATTTCTGGGGTGAAGCTGATATTGAATTTATTAGCTAGTGTGTACTGAATTTATTAGCTAGTATGCTGGCAATGTCTACTGGCTCAGTAGAGGTGATGACATTTTGAATAACTTCTGAGTGTTATGTTTTAGTTTTCTAATATAACTTAAGAAGAATATGTAGTTGCTTTTAGTTCCAAATGCTAACCTAAGTTCATGGGCTGCTTTAGTAGTAATAGTAGTTTTTTTTCATGGCAACATTTTATTGCTTTGACTAGCACATACTACTTACCTACTTCTTTCGTTACTCAGTACTCGATTTCTTTAATATTTATTTTGTCTTAAATTTTTATTCAGCATGTGTATGTTGTTGGTCTTTCAGCTTTTTCCCGGTAAGGGGTCGCCACAGAGGAACTCCGGTCCGCTAATGATTGGCAGTGGATTTTTACGAATTGCTGAGGTGCCAGCTCGACGCCCAACCTTCAGCGAAGGCATGCCCATTTACACATGCATGTCTTTCGAACGCTACCCAACCACAGGGAGGACATGCAGATTCCACACAGAAGGCGCTCCCAAGCCAAGCTGAGAATGGAACTGGAGAACCTCTTGCTGTGAGGTAACAACGCTATATATGTAGTTATTTCCATTTGCTTGTTGTGACACACTGGTGCACAAAAGACCCAGTTTCACTATCCAAAAAGGGGAAAAAACTCTATGACATATGTGATACTTTAGTATAAGAAGATAGCATTACAAATAAAAGTCATTAAACAAAGCAAAACAACTAACTCGGGATAAGTTCAGATAAGGAATATAATGAGAATAACACCATGTATAACACCAATGGGGCACAGCAGAAGTATACATGTTTACTGTACATAGATAAAAATGTTGCATATGAAAATAGTGTGAGGTGACGACATACAATAGCTTTATATATTGTACGTTATTGAAATACACAACAGGTAAATATGAGTAATTAATAAAGGATGTAGAAGTGTTAGCAGGAGGCTAATAATAATTTATTATGAAATGATTTCTAAAATGTCACCAGATTTAATTAGGGAGTAACAACAATGTGAACAGAGAGTCAGTAGCCTATATATATATGCAGTATTTATAGTTTAACTTGGGACACAATCTGTACTAACGTTTGGACTTTACATTTGAAATGTGTGTTAAGACAAAAGGTATAGTTATGAGGTATAAATTCAGTCGGTACAGTTTAAAACTTTTGTATGGGCACAAGTTACATTGGTGGCTGGCATAATGGTTAGATGTTCACAGACACAAAGTACCGGGTTTGATTCTTACATTTGGTCACAGTCTGAATATTGTCTAGGCATGTAATAGTCTGCAGATTGATTGCTTAGTATGACCTACAGTTGCTCATTATTTGTTTATTGGCATTTATTTACCAGGAATATTCATCTTTGCACAGACCCATTTTCTGCAAAGGCCTGGAAAGAAAAGATTCAGCAAACATAATTGCTCACTATAAACAAACAAGGTATAAGGCTTTAAGACATAGTACTATTTTTGAATAGTATACAGAATACATACATTAAAGTTATGTTAATACCCTTGAATAAGTAGCAGTGCTAGTTACAAACAATAAGGACACATTTGTACAGTTGTGGGTTCTCTGAGTGATATAGTTTGTACATGCAAATGCCAAGTAGAATAAGGCTCTAGAGCTCACTTGATATAGTGTACAATATTTAAGTGATAACCGACAAGTGGGTGTGGTATATTGAAGATTTACCCATAGGTGGCATGGTTTGATCATATGGGTGAAGCATGAGTGATTAAATAAAGCCATCCATGGGTAGATCTTCCATATACCCACACCCACAAGTCACTTGTTGCTATTATACAATGACATTATTTAAGTAAGAAATTATTTACTTTTCTTAAATAATCGGGGGGATTCAATAAATGCTACATGGTCATTTTATGGTAGCAAAGAGTTTTGGATTCAGTAAAAGCCATGTAGAGGCATGCATCCCTGCACAAACAAGGTAAACACTGTGGCATGCTAATTACAACATAAGTAGCTGAACTGCATGCTAATCAACCAATCCAACATGGTGGAGCTATTTAACAAGCTACAAAGCAACCATGTAGACTTTTGGAATACAGCCATGGAAAGGAGTTTACACAGACAGAATGTCAGAGGCTGCTGCTGCTTTAATTCATTTGTATGTGCTACAGGCTGAAGCCAATGCTGCTGCTGCCAATAGGCCTAGGCTGAGAAGGAGAAGAGTTTTCAGGCCCGTTTAACTTTTCAAAACCTACATGACTTGGAAATTTTAGAGCACTACACGGTGGATAGGGACATACTACAGGTACTCTATGATCTCTGCCGTCATCAACTCAGATCCAGAACCAACTGAGGGGAACCCATCCCAGTGCAGACAAAGGTATGTGTAGCCTTTAGAATCTTAGCTACAGGTACCATTCAGAGACCAACAGGGGCATGCTGGGGGCGTCATAGGCATCAGCATTCAGGATCCTCCACCAATTCATGAATGCTATGCTCCAACATGCTAGTGACCAGATATATATTTCCCCATAGTTCTGAGGACAGGTCCAGAAATATACAGGAGGTCTACTGTGTAGCACATTACCCCGAAGTACTGGGTGCCATAGATTTCACACATAGAACTTAAGGCACCAACCTGGCAGTGGAGTAGGCTCTACACAAACACAAAGGTCTTTCACTCTGTCAACTGCCAAGTTTTGTGTAATTCCAAGGGAATCATCTTGAATGTGTGTGCTGGCAACCCTAGCAGTTAGCACAACTGACATATCTGGCACACCTCCCAACTGTACCAGATGTTTGCTAGGGGGATATCCCACAGGGTCACTTATTGGAGCTATGCAGGCTATGCACTGGAACCATGGCAGATGACATCCATCAGAAATGCACACACACACACCCATGTAAGAATACCATAATGAGGCACATGTTCAAATCAGAAATATCATAGAGCATGTATTTGGGCTGCTGAAGTCACGGTTCCAGTGTCTAGATACATCTGGAGGAGCCCTGCGGGACAATCCATGGACATGTACAGAAATATTCACAGTACGTGCTATGTTACACAATGTCATCCTGAAGAAACGGCTTCATCAAGATCAGCAAGGGGAAGGGGCTCACATCCCACCACCAATGCCAAGGTCACCACAGCCCCAGGCAGATGAATCAGAGGGGGAACCACCAGCTGCTGTAGGTGTAGGCAGATATAGGCATGCTTAGTATGCCCTTGCATTGACTAAATGACAATGCATAGCATACTCACTCACCATCTAGGGGCCTAAAACCTTCCTCCTGCACACATACATATAGTAACATTGATGCCAGGAAACTCACACAACTTTTACCTCTCTATGTATTGGCTGTGTACTGCTTGCATCAGACAAAGTCAGACCTGAACTACAACCATGTCAACTGCTGTATTTACAAGGTAAGTCTCAAACCTGTAATGTATTGTGCAATAATATGAATGAGTGGTATATACTTGTATTTCACTAATTGGTACTGTAAGCAAGTAAAAGGTGGGAGATTGTTACAGAAATTATCTTAATATGTGATAGCAGAGACTTGTGTGACTTTTACCTGTTCATTATTAAGAAGTAGGCATCAGACATCAAAGACTTCCACAGTCATACCCTTGAAAAGTAGTGGTAGTCAATGCATGGCCTCAGTTTAGCACCATACATTTGCACTGGAAAGTTGTTAAAGAGAGAAGTTAAAAAGTAAAGCTATACATTGTGGTTTCTAATTTTACAACCCTCACAAGATCATTCACAATAATTTTTGGAAATTTTGATGCTATCAGTTATGTAACTTTCCAAAGCCAATATAATTCAAAGGTAAAAATTACCAGTTCAGTACCACAAATGCAGATATACTAAGCACTTTAAGTTAGCTATGCACCCTGAGCATCAGACACAAAGTTTATGTATCCCTGAATCCAAAAGATAGAAAACAGGGATATGGAGCAGTTATCACTTGCGCAGGGTAGTGTGTGTGTGTGTGTGTGTGTGTGTGTGTGTGTGTGTGTGTGTGTGTGTGTGTGTGTGTGTGTGTGTGTGTGAGGCCTAGACTGATACAAAAGTTCGGTGAGTGTGTTTGAGTAAGAAGGAGAAGTAGGTAGACATCTGGATAAACCAATAAATGGCCAGTGAGACAAAATGAGTTTTAAGCTGCATGGCTGAGCCATGTAACTGTTGTGTGTGTGTCTGTAGGGTTCTCAAGGTGAAATTGGTGTGTGAGTATCTGGAAGAACACATCCAAGCTCTGTGCTGACTCTACATCTTGGGGATGTTGGACAGGTATAAGCTATGCATGATAGAAGTAGCAATTCATTGTTGTCATCCACAACCACGAGACCTGGCTCTACCAGGAGTTTCACTGGCATGTCCATGCCAACAGTCAGATGCATTGCTTCTACCTGAATGTGACTGATGTCTGCTGAACAAGCTCCCTTCACAGGTATGCCTAGGACCATGACTCCATGGTCTGCCACATCTGAGTGTGGACAGCACACTCACTGATGGAGCAGTGGAAGTACTGTCATTATGGGATCATGATCGGGCAGAGCCATGTTAGCTAACAGCAGATGATGTGGTTGACATACACTCACAAGGATGCCATTCCCCTCACAGCAGATATTCCATCACAGACAACACTCATTCCATAACAGACACCCCTCAGTCCATCATAGACACCCTTTGTTCCAATGTGTCATTCATCCAATCCATTGAATCGGCAACATGGTGGAGGAAGTCATGCACGTCAGCCTGTGCCACATCTACAATCCTAAGAATTTGTCTGGAGCACCTATGGGAATGTGTCTGTGCCTCCATGATTACCCTAAACATATGTTGAGTAGTACGGGAAGAGACAACTGTACCATGTGGAGGAAGGACAGCAAGCCTCCTCTGAGAACCCCTATCAACCCTCCTGCATGGTACCTCACTCACGCTTTGGCTACAGAACAGGTCAACAGCCACTGAAGCTGCAGTAGCCACTCTTCCCCGATCAATGGCTTTGCCCTCCACCTGTCCGATATCGGAGGGCTCATTGGAATGGGTAGGCAGAGGCCTACTTACTGTGTCTGGCGGAATTGCAAGTGATGTTTGTATGTCAACCTCAGTGTCAGATTCGATCTCTGTACCCTCTGACTGTGACTCCATCATCAGAGTCTGCTGATACACTGACATCAGGTGGCAGAGGGCCTGCACTTCAAATGTCATTATCACCTGTGGCGAAAGGCAACAAACACAGGAGAAAATAAATACCTACACTACTGTAGTCCAATCTATGTTAAGAAACTAACAGTCCTGCCACTATTATAGACAATACAGTAATACACAAAACAGGCCTGACATCAGCATCACACAGTAAAATATTTCTTTCAATTGCAGAGCAGTGCTGACATAAAAATGTTTGACTTACTATCTGCAGGTGATATTCCCCTCTGCAAGTCAGATGGTTCTGGAAGAAGTTAAGCAAAACATAAGGGCAACATTATGAAATTTAACAGTTGCACAGGGGAGTAATGCTTTTAGCCCTTTATATGTCCATTAAGTATACTTTCAAGAAGAATGTGTCTGACAACTCCAACCTAAATTAACAACTGTAGCAATCTGCAATCCTCACCCCCCCAAAAAAAAATTAATGTGAAACAAAAGTAACATATCGATTTCAATTGTTTTATTATGCAACAGTATTCAGCTGTTGAGATAACAAAGCCTACCTGGAAGCTCCTTCTAGGACATGCTTGCTGTCTCTGAAACTGTTGCTCCAACATCCAGGACTTGTTGTACTGCACTCTCCCGTGAGCTGTCTAGATCCCTTATACTGGCCAGGAGGTCTTCATTGGGTGTTAGTAGTGGCTCCCTAGTAGGCCCTCTCCCAGTAACCATCTGGTCATGCCCCACTGCAGCTGCTCTCCTCCATGCAGATGTGATCATGATAGTGGCCCTGTGGCACACCTGCTCATATGTCCTGCCATGGCCACCCAAAGCATTCACATTATCAACCATCTGGCACCAAATTTGCATTCTGCATGCCATATCTCCCCATCCCCTTTCCAGTAGAAAAGCACCATGTTGCCTAAAGGCATCTGCTATCACTTGGTTCTCAACATCGGTGAAGGGGGGTCTCCAAGGATTGACATGCCTGGGTGGCATACTTCTAGGTGTCCTAAAAGACAACAGAAGGAGCATACACATAAGTATCAAATAACTACAAAATAACTGTTTTCAGATAAAACAGAAAAAGTAGGCACTCAGTATTACCCACTGGGGAAACATAAAACAGTCTAGAGATGTGAAATATGAACAACAGGCAGGATACAAAACAAAGAGTAACAATAGCAACATATCCTTGTTTGTGCCATAAGAGTAACTCACCTTTGCCCCCCCCCAAAAGAACAATCTATCCTTCTTTGTGCCATAATATTAACTCAGCTTTGCCCCCTCCAAAAGAACAGGCAAATGGCACATTTTTCTAACAAACCATGTTTGAAATGCTAAAAGTGCTATCAAAGCAATTGTCCCTGAAACATTTGCACATATTTATCACAGAGCATTACATTTTCACTTATTGGCAATCATGTATACCTGTGAAATAGCTTGGCAAACATGCCAATGCCATCAGTACACTTGTAACTAATGCATACAGATAAAAGTGTAAAAGCCTTTGCTTCAGATTTTTCTTAAATACATTCCAGCATATGCAGTATATAGCTGACAAAATGCTAGCATACCTTCTGAAGTTCAATAATCCTTTGTGCAGATATATCCCAAAGAAATGGCTTATGTGCAATCTTCCCAACATAAGCAAGTCTCCTAATCATCAGTTTGCCTAGCTATATAGTTGCCTTTTTATATGGTGTGTGAACAAAGTAAAGCTGTGCCACCATAGTAGAGGTTAAAAGCTAATTTAATAGACTCAAACAATAAAAATCTATAAAAGATCTATAAAAACTATGAAACTGAGAGTAAAACTAAAAATAAATACAAGTGGATAAGCATTTTCGGCAGTTGCCTTCTTCAGATCATGTTTTGTTAGCAGAATTTCCTGGTTTTAAAAGGTTATGATCTGTCAATCTCACAGTCATCTCAAAAGTCTCCACCCCTTGAGCAGACTTTAAAGGGACCACCCAGTCAAACCAGGCAACTTGTCAGCCTGTAAGTCAGCAATCCATCCAGTCTTAATTTCTGTTCTGTTGAATAGATCTACTTCTCTCAAACTTTCTTCAATAACTTCAAAAGCCATGAAAGAAAACTTGTGGTCAGGGTATTTGGCAATATGTTGAGACAGAGAACTAGTTTTGTCGTGTAACCTGATGTCACTCAAGTGACACAGAATTCATTTCTTAAAGGGTCTGTTGGTCTTGCCAACATAAAATCCATTACACATAGAGCAGGTGGCAACATATATAACATTTTAATGCTACAATCCACATACACTCTGAGTCTGTATGTTTTCAAGGTAATCGGATGCTTGAATAGACTGCTGGAATTTATGGAGCCGGAAGCTCTGCATTTTCTACAAAAAAATGTACCACATCTCGAAGTAGATTTTCTAACTCCATATCTGTGCTTATCATGGCACAATAACCTCTTTAAGTTCTTATTCTTGAAGCAGAATCTAGGTGTCTATACATCTAATGTTATCATCAGCTATCAGTATCTAACAATTCCTCCTGATAAACTCACATACCTGTTGATCATCATTATCAAATGTAAGCTAGAACCTCAACCCCCCCCCTCCCAGTTTCTTGTTTTTCTCTGGGATTTTGTTCATCTTCCTTGTGTCTCTCTCCATCCAAGAAATAAGGCTGACCTCTCATGTTTCTTAGACACTTGTTATCCAGGAATCCTTTCTGGATTTCCCTCTTTTTATAGCCATGTTTGTGGAAACATTGTATCAAGTGATCCATCTCTTCCTTGTATGTGTTCTCATTGGTACAAAGTCTGGATGTTCTAAGAAGCTGACCTTTAATGACATGTGGGTAAACATGTCTAGGGTGCATGCTAGTCCTATGTAATAAATGATTTTCCAGCAACTTTCTTATGCGTTTGAGTACTGAGATTGCCATCCATTCTATACTGTAGTGTAACATCTAGAAAATCTGTCTTCCATTTAGAACTACACACTTCAAATTCAAGGAAGAACGTAGTATTGCCAATGTATTCAATAAAATCAGAGAGTTGTTGATCATTCCCTGTGCAGGAATATATCATCCACAAATCTCCCATAGTAGGCTAAGTATGTTTTGCATGTATTTAGATTACTAAGGACATAGTCAGTCTCCCATTGGGACATAAAAATGTTGGAGTAGCTGTTAGCGCATGAGGTACCCATCGCTAACCTCCCCCCATTTCTGCCAATAATGTTCATTCCTATACATGAAAATGTTGTTCTCTAGAATAATATCCAGTAAAATACAAATCTGTGAAATGGTAGTAATATCAAAGATGTTCCCTGGCTTTAGAAACTGCCATACGGCCTTGATACCAAAGTAATTCAGAATGACCATGAAAAGACTTTTGATATCTGTTGTTACCATAATCAGATTGGTTTTGTCATTTAATGAGTGAAAATAGTGAAATAACTTCTGTAGAAATTGAGAGGTGTCCTTCAATATAGTTGTGGCTCTAGGGAGTGCTGATTTTAACTTCTGTTCAACAAAAATATATGCTGGCTCTGTTATCCAACCTCTTCTAAAAACTATAGGATGCATTGGTGAGTTATGTCTGTTCTTGTGGATTTTTGGCAAGCCATTGATAATCAGGATGAGTGGATGTGTTACCATCAAATAATCATATAAATCTTGCGTTATTACTCTGGTCATTAACAAATCATAGAGAGTATCATTCACTTTATTGATCAGCTTGTTCATCTCCCATTTAGAAATTTTACTATATGTCTTCTTATCACTCAGCATATCCAACATTCTATCGTTGTAATCAGACCTGTCAAGAACAACAGTAGCTCCCTCTTTATCAGCTGGTTTTATCACAATGTTGTCATTATGTAATAGTTCCTGTAAATCATTCTTTTCATCAGTAGTCAGGTTATAAAAGTCATTGCGACTCCTACTGTTTCGAAGCTAACATACTTCCATCTCACAGACTCTGGTGAACATCTGTACTACTGGATGGGGCAGGGTGACAGATGTGCTCAGCTTCTTCAGAATATTAATCAAGTCATTGCTATCCTTGTTCTTACCAAACACATTTTTAAGCAGTACATTTCTGCTGAAGTACTTAATGTCCATTACAAACTCATTAAGTCTGGAGGGAAGTGAAGGAATAAAAGAGACCCATATTTAGCACAGACATTTGTGCTCCATTTAATGTATATTGTAAAATGTTAACAACAAGAGATTCTGTTTCATCCATTCCCTCTGCTATCAAGTGGAAATCTTTCTCCTTTTTCCTGCCTCTGCTGATGAAACAATTCTTCTTGTAAGGTTGGTAGTGTTTCAGCAGTACAGGCAGCTCCAGAAAAAATGAAATGTGTAATGCAGAGTCTTTAGGTCTAACTCCTGTGATGACACCCCCTTCATTATTCCTTCTAATTTTATCAGTTTTCTTGTCTGTGGGGGGGGGGGGGTTGGAAGTGAGTGGCATAGAGCTGGATGCTGATGCCTGTCCTTCTCTACAAATGTTTGTCAGAGAAATATTGGTGTTTATAGCAGGTAGAGCTGGGTGTCCATCTACTCCTTGTTTGGCTGTTTTATTGTTTAAAAGTTGTCACTGCCTGCCTGTTTCTTATGCCAGTCAAAAATACTGCCATTTTTAAATTCCATAAAGTCCCTCACTAGCCTCTTACTTTTCTGGGTCTTGAACTGTCATATATTGTCAAATTGTGCTGCAGTTCTTCAGTTGTAGTTAAAAAAAGTGTCAGAGAATGCTATGTTCTCTAACTCTGTTTGCTTACACTCTATAAAGCTAGCAGCTTCTTCTTCAAAGGATCGAAAATATTCAATCAAAAGTTTGATATATTTAAAACTAGTTTCTAAGTTCAGGGCTTGCCTCTTGCCCAGTAAATCTGTATGTGCATTATTGTATGTCGTCATATATCTAATTCTCAGGCCTCTCGGGATAACACTGTGGTGTAGGCAAGCTTTCAAATGGAAGCATTGCCACTGGAGTCTCTTCAGTCTGTAAGCTGCATTCTCAACCTCTTCAAAGATTTTATCAAAGGCTTCCATTTGTGATGGTGTTGTGGAGCTTTTGTGGTAACATCTGATAAGCTGAGTTTAAGTAAGGAATTGACCTGGTTAGTTAACATACCATGTACCTTTCTACTCATACTCATTGAAATAGGAGATTTAACTCTTGATTCATTCTCCAGTTAGTAATCCAATTCAATGTTCCCTCCCTCGGTCATGTGGGGTAAAAGGCTTTGCTTCAGATTTTTCTTAAATACATACATTCCAGTATATGCAGTATGTAGCTGACAAAATGCAAGCATACCTGCTGAAGTTCAGTAATCCTATGTATAGATATATCCCAAAGAAAAAACTTATGTGCAATCTTCCCAACATAAACAAGTCTCCTCATCATCAGTTTGCCTAGTTATATGGTTGCCTTTTTATATGGTGTAGATTCAGGGCTGTTAGCACTGTGAAGATGCAAATAAGGTGTGAACTCATTAGAATTTCTGAATTCCAAATACTTGAATCAGTGTAGGAGATCCAGACCAGTAACGAGTGGTGTGCCTCAGGGCTCTGTCCTGGGGCCCCTCCTGTTTGGCATATACTTCTCAGAAGTACAGGCAAGCATGGAAGGGCTGTGGCTGACTAAGTTTGCGGACGACTGCAAACCGGGTCTTATAATAGAGTCTCTGGCCGACATGGAGATCCTCCAGAAGGGCCTAAATTAGACTGATGCATGGTGTCAAAGCCATGGTCTCAAGCTAAATGCAAAAAAATGTGTAGTAATCCCCTTTGGAAAAAACAGAGTATCCGCAAACTACAACATAGAAGGTAATCCCCTGAAATATGAAGAAGAAATAAGGGATCTAGGGACCCAAGAAGATAGTCAGCTTTCCTTTGATAACCATGTTGCCAAAGTGGTTAGAAAATCCTTCTATGTGACCCATCTGATCACAAAAGGGTTTGCATCAAGATCTAAGGATGTAATGGTGCCCCTCTACTCTTCCCTCATCAGACCCATTATTGAGTACAATGCATCAATTGGAATGTACCTGGCTAGATATCTCCAGCAGCTGGAGAGACCACAGAGGTACCTAACCAAGAGGATTACTGGCCTCAAACAGTTGCCCTATGCAGCATGATTGAAAAAGCTAAGACTGTTCTCGGTTGCATACCGCTTTCTCAGAGGCAATCTCTGTCTAACGTACAGAGCCATGTCCAACCCAGAATTGTTGAACATGCTCCATCTTAGCAAAACCAAATCTACTCAAGCTACATGCTCTAGGGATATAAACCTCAACACAACAATGAATAGAACATGCTGGAGGGATAGATTCCCTTCACAGAGACTTCCCTTAATATGGAACAGGGTCCTGATCTACATAAGACAGAGCCCCTCACTATCACTCTTCAAGAGGAACCTTGATGAGTGGATGGGTAACAGAAAGTTCACACTGGGCATCACACCAACAGCACTACTAGATAGGGGCCAAGGGTACTAGCTGTTAGTACAAGGGTCTAGGAAACTACTAAAGGGGCGGTGAATACTGCACAATGTGGCTGGGCTAATATATGCCTTCGGGTAGATAGCCCAGTACCACCCTATGAACCTATAACCTATGAGATGTAAACATAGTGCAGGCACTCCCTCAGTGTTTGTTATTAATTAATTGCAATTGTGAATGATTACTGGTTGGGAGAAGGAAAACACAACAGCACTGCAGTCTGCCTTACTTCCACTGGGTTTGTCAGGTTAGATCTAGAAAGTGTTAGATGTAAGATTGGAATTGTAAGCAAGGACCATACAATTCATAGGTTGTGTTCCTTAACATCCAACCTGGCCTTCATTTGTTGGCAACTGCATATGATATTATTTCCAGTTAATATCTTCATACATTTTAAGGCCAGTGATATAGAATGGCTAACACACTATATGTCTCAGAGTAATGGTCAGATAACTGAAGAATGACTAACAAACACAGAAAGGTAAGACAAATCTGTATATTTGCAAGCAATAATAATAACAGGTTGTGTGATCACTAAGTGCACTACATCCAAAAATAATACATCTACAAATAAGAGTTGTATGATTTAATATCATGCAGATGCTGTTGCAGTGGGTTGTGTGCAGAATGAGTTCAGTTCTTTGCTGCAAAGTTGTTTGTGTGGTAAAGGGGGATATGGCACCCATCCTGTGTTCTGAAGGGGTATTGCAGTGAGAGTTCAAATCCAGATCTATATAGACATATCACATGCAAGCCATCATTTTCTTGTGTATGTCATACATTGACTTTCCCTCATTTCAACTATTTGCCTCTTTTTCCTTTTCTGTCTTTGTTTGTCTCATTTTTTTGGGGGGACAGTATTTGTGGGATGTGGTGTGTAATGCAATATTGGGAATGGAGGAAATAAATGGTGGGTTTGGCTGCAATTATCTTGTTTGTACAAAGCATGGCAGTGCACAAACTGGTCAACTGGACCACCCTGGAAGTAGACAGGACCCAGACAGCCAAAAATAGAAGCTGGACAGAATTAATGCTATTGGGCATCACACAAATACACTAAGCAATCCTACAGGGTGGTTAACAGTGAGACTTTGGGCATGATTAATAAAATCAGGAATGTCATGTAACTAGTCCTGTGGCAGCAGGCGTAAGTATAGGACTGGTTTACAGATGGTCCTGGGTACCAGTACAGGGTGTTCAACCTTTTTTTTCACTGTTGTGACATTGCAGTTTATAGTAATGAATTGAAAGATAGACAAGTGTTATTTCAACCTTCTTGTGGCAACAGGTGTAAATATAGGACTGCCATACACATGGTCCTAGGTTCTAATACAGGATATTCCATACACATTTACTGTTGTTCCACTTCCCATTATAATCACTCTCACTTATAACACTTGAGATAGTGGAGCTGATATTAATTATATGTATGAGGCATGAGACACTAGTATTGTACCAGTTATTTATTTATCTATGTATGATCACATTTATTATCAAATGTATAACGGTGGGTATACTATGTACTATATTCCTGTAAGTATATTTCTGCTATCTGGACTGGCATAGCCTTCACATTTACCTAAGAAACATAAAAATACTGCCTGTACATCCAATAATCTTGCAATTATGTAATGACTCACTGCTTGACATTGCTGGTCTCCAGTTACTATTGCACAGGCATGTTGCTTGGGGATGTGCACTCCCAAGCAATATGTTTGCATGATGGTAAATGAAGTGCAGAGCCAGTGTACGCACTCCAGTAAACCTGATAACTGGAATTGGCAGGAAAGCATCAGTCTCCATTGCTGTAGATCCATGATAGACATAGCAGGTGTTTGTGGGTAGGTGCTAGGTTTAGAGCACAGAGGTGGGGTGTTCAGAAGTCCAGGATATTCATTGGACTCCTAGTTAAGAACCACAGCCAAAGACTTCTGCAGGGGCCCCCAATACAAGTCTGAGGTTTGGGATAGTTTAGCCCAGGTTGTATCCAGGGCTACCAGCATCCTGCACACTGGAGAGTAATGTAAGCATCATTATAATGACCTACGGAAGAGGAAGAGGGATACACTTGACCAATGGATTAAGGAATTTAGGACTGAGGACATCCCACATCTATGTATCATCTAAATAATTTTGAGATATCATCTGCAAAGAGTACTTGTAAGACTTAGAAAGCTGAATATAGGCAAGACTGGTATTCATAATGGTCTTCTGCTCTGTTTTTTTCCCATAGCTGCCTGCCAGTAACCAGGAGTGCAATGTCTGAGCCCATGGGGAAAGATAGGCGGGAATGAGGGAAGCATGTGGTATGTATCCAGCAGAAGAGTACTGTTATTTTAGCACTAAAAGTTAAACACAGCTTTTTTGTTGTTTTTAGAGTTGCAGAGTTGTATCAAATTGTGCATGCATATCCCAACTGTAAAACCAAGTATGCATGCATTAGTCTGTAGAACAAACTAAGAGTATAGTATTACAATTTAGTCAGAGGTTGTGGGTTCAAATACCAAACTTCACAACTATATAATACTGTTATTTCTTCAATAATATTTACATTAAATTAAAACCTCTATGCCAGTGGCACATATGTCCTGCTGTAAACTGTAATCTGTATAAGTGGAACATGCATATATACAATATATGCACATTTCAAAGACTTCTTGCTGAAATCTGTAGTATAGTGTTCATCTGTTAGGAGTTGGGTCTATATTAAATATTCGATTGCTTAAACGTTCGAATCACTAAAGATTGAACTTTAGTGATCGAAAGCTTAAATGTTCGAATATCTTAAAAAAAATAAAAAAAACAAAAAAAAATGCATAGTGTTTAAGCAGGGGGGCAAGCCCCCCCTGCACCCCCCACGTGGGGGGCAGTGCCCCCAATACCCCTTCTACTTAAGTATACAAACTCTGAGATCGCACTTCAGTGCACTAGAGTGCAAAATGGAAAATTTCCATTTCCTACACTGTAGCACGATCTTGGAGTTGGTATATTCAAGTAGCAGGGGTTGTGGGTATGCAGCCCCTCATGTGGGGGATGCAGGGGGGCTTGCCCCCCTGCTTACACCATTTAGTTTTTCTTTTTTTTTTCTTTTTTTTTAAATTTTTTTAAATATTTGAACATTTAAGTGTTCACTCACTAAAGTTTGATCGTTAGTGATTCGAATGTTTAAGCATTCGATTATTTAATATAGACCTTAGGAGTTGGTACCCTTAAATGTAAAAGTTAAGATAGAGTCAAATAATTGTATTAATGCATTGTATGTCACATATGAAGGTACTAATCTTATCTCTTTTTTCTCCTACCCTAACCCTTATCACTCTTTATTTTATTTTTCTTTTATTTCATATTATTTATAAAAAAAATTGTGTCTTTTTTATTTTATGTTATTTTCTTTTATGAATTTTTATTATTTTATTTTTATGTTATTTTATTTTATTGTAAAAAAATATTTTTTATTTTATTTTATTTTAATTTTATGTGTCGTCAAAATGTGTCCATGTCATCCATGTGTACAGCATCACTAAATGCTCCACAGAACAGCAGGATAAGCCATCCCTACTGGGTACACCTGCCCCCCCCTCCACCAGCTCCAGCACTGATGACCAGCACATCTGGGAGCCAACCTGGCAGCGCTGTGTCTGCTGTCCCTGAACTACCTGCACCCTCAGGTAGTCCTGCACTGGAGGCTGGTCCAGTGGTACCTTCTAGGAGCAGTGGCAGAGGTGGTGATTTTGTCACCTGCATCAAGTTACCAGGGATGGTGCATAGGCTTGTGCTTTGCACCGTTGATGCACTCCTATCCTTGTTGGAGAATGCACTCCCTCATTTTGCATAGTACTAGGAGCAGGAGAGGTCAAGTACTCCAGCTACCAGCAGAGTTAGGTGACAGTGATGACAGTCCAGTGGGTAAGAATTCAATTCTCACTGTCACCCAGCTTGACTCAGGATGTCCCCATCCTCACCCCAATCATGGTGTTCCTCAACCTTTTGTGTCCATCACCACCCCTGTCTCTTGTTTTGTTTGTCTTATCTATCTGCAATTGCTTCCACAACTACCAAGACATAATTTCATCCCTTCCCCAACCTTACTCTCACTCTCTGAGAGAAAAATTAAACGGGCACCTGTCCCACCAAAAAAAATTGCCCCATACATAGCTCTCTATTTCACACATGTCTTCTTGACACACTTGTTTCAGTCCAGTTGGATATACAACATGATTGTGTTGTGGTTACCCCTCTCTCTGGAGGTGGCAGTCCAAATTCAGTTAATAGTTTGCACATATGTTCAGTTTACACTGTTAAAAAATGGATAGCTATGGTTCTTTCCTACCTGCCTCCTGCACATTCCTGTCCTGCTTTCCTTTTGTTCTACCCCCTGCTTGCTCCCCATTTCACCACTTTCCTACCTAACCCATTGCACCACTTTAATCTGGTCCAAAAATAGAATCATACACAACACACAGAAGTTGCTGCAAAACCAATGGATCCCTTTACTTTTTGGGCTCCATGTTTGCACAGAGGTGTGCAACACTCACTAATACACAGCAACAGTGAGTGGCAGCAAACAGTTGCAGATACCCCTGCACAATGCCACTTAACACCACTACTCTGTGTCAACACAAAGCAACATGGGACGTACAAACAATTCATGTCATTGCATTATCACTCTGTAATGAAAACTATTTAAAAGTATTATTTGCACCTGTAGTAAAATCCAGTACCATCTGGCCCCAAAAAGGAATGTATCAATGCATTAACATATGTTGCCACAGAGTCAGTTAAACAGCAGGTGTATTTCATAGACTCAGCACTAACTGTCTAACTTTAACAAAGTGGCTCGTGTTTGCTCACTGCTTATCTATGCACAAACGTGTATCTCACATGCGTATGCACTATGCTAACCAGTGTGTGCAAACCCGCTGCTCACTATTCTGTGGAAATTTACATATTATGCTGTATTGCTGTTGTTTACTGTCCATTTCCTGTGTATGACATAAATTACATGTGGAAACATTACAAACTGAGGGCCCTGTCTAACAATATGCCACATATTTGCAATACATTCATGTGTTACCACTCCTCAAAACACAGCAACCCTGGTGTCTGAGAACTTTTTCCACACATATATCAACCACACTACAAAATTTAGTATCAAATGTTGTGTGCTATGCAATGCATATCAATGTGGTAACATGCAGAACTACAAATATTGACCCATACGCCTAAAAAGGGTTATCTGCAAGGCCAGGGAATTAATTAGCATGGATCATATCCACAGGAACATAGATGATCTTCAACACACTTGACCCCACCCATTTTGTTTTTGTCAAGGATAGATCTTGCTTATTGAACCTTGTGAACTTCTCGGATACTGACCCCAAACACCTGATTGAGTGTGAACAGGACATACTGCTTATGTTGAGTTATCCGAGGCCTTTGACACTATCCCCCATTTATGTCTCGTACTGAAGATCTCACTTGTGGGAATTAAGTCATGTAGTAGTAGAGGGACAGGCAACTGGCTCACCTACAAAAGACACACACTCAAAGTTGGGGACTGAACCTCCACCACTAAGCTACTTACATTAGAATACCACAAACTACTTCCCTGAAGAGCAGGCAATGGTAGATGGCCATACCTTTCAACCTCTTAGAGTGAAAAATCTGGACAAAGCCATGAATAAAAGTGGGACAAAGTCGGAAAAATAGGGACAATTTTTAAATATTGATCTTACAAACTTAGAAAGTTGATAGAATAAAAGGTTTTACATTAGCATGAATTTTCTGTAGAGCATGAAACTCAAATGTCTGTCATTATTTTCTAACTTCAATCTTTAATGATTTGCCACTAATTTGCCAGAAAACCACAATTTTATGGAAATGGACCAAAAATCTGGACATTCTGCAAAAATCTGTGCATTTGAAAGATATGTAGATGGCCTGTGATTTACCAATATTGCAGATGACTGGTAACTGGATGCACTAATATAGAGCCCCTCAATGATGGTAGCATTTTACAGAAGGGGCTGCCACACACAAATGATTAGTGCCAAACTCAAGGACTGAACCTTAAAGCATACAATGATTCACTGTCCCTTTTGGCAATGAAGTTCCCCTGCTAATTATGATAAGCATAGTGCCCTCTAAGCTCAAATGCAGTGTTGTGAGACTTGGTAGCACAAGTTGATAGCAATCTAGACTTTCATCACTATTTGTCCATAGTAGTGACACACACATTCTGCACTGTGCACATCATACATATAACACATCCAAGGGAAGGGTCGTCATACCTCTGCTTTACTCTACCCTTATCAGACCACTAATTGAGTACAATGCTTCCTTCTGTCTGCACCTCACCAGACACCTGCAGCAATGAGAGAACCCACAGATTTGTGCTTGGGAGACTCCAAGGTCTACAAACATGACATACATGAAAAGACTGAAAGACCTGTCACTGAACTCAGTATCATGTAGGCTGCTAAGAGCTGACCTATGCCTGCCCTACAGAGCAGTCAAAAACATTCCCTACTGGAAATGTTGGACATCTGCAAATCAAATGGGACAATAATAACTTGCCCTAGGGTTCTTAACATAGCCTGTGACATAAACAGAACATGCTGTGTGGAGACAGATACATCCCCCAACAAGCCACAATCCTCTGTAATAGGCTGCCACTACATGATAAGCAATGCCCCTCAATGACCCTGTTCAAGCACAACCTTGTCTACTGTTGGGTGATTGTAAAGTCACCTTTGGGGTGACACCTATGTCCCTCATGAACAGGGTCAGTTGGTGTTGCTCACAAAATTGCTCTGCTAACAATAACCATCCAACTATGCTCAATAAGGGTACTTGTGTTTTTACATCACTAAGCTTCTAAACACCCTAGGGCCATTAGGCTAGTAGCCTCCTATGAAGCTATGAACCTATGCAGACCTCCCAACATCTTGTCTCCCAAGTGGCCTGCTGATCTCCTCTACTATATGTTCACCTGCACTCTTATAAAAGTCAAACTTGTGGCATGGTGCTTGTGTAAAGTATTGTGTTCTTTAGTCTGTGTACTTAGGTTGGGGTTTTGTTCTCACTGCAGTCAAGTGGGGATGTGTGTGCTTAGACAGAAGAGCAGAAGTGTGTATCCCACAGTTACTGCTGCAATATCATGAATTGACAGTATTGTGATTCTTGCAGGTGCCTACACATCCATTTCATGCATCCTACCAAACATCTTGTCTCCCACGTTGCCTGCTAATATCATCCTTCTATAAGTTCACCTGCACTCTTGTAAAAGTCAGACTTGTGACACGGTTCTTGCGCAAAGTACTGAATTCTGTAATATGTGCATTTAGATAGTTAGGAGTTCTATTCTCACTCCAGTCAACTGGGTGTAGGTGTGTGTGAGATTTTTCTTGACATCGCAGAGAGCATTTTACACCAGCATATGAGGTGCTGTTATATTCTCTTCAACAGACACTGCTGATGTCATAAGCTATAAAGTGGTTAACACACTCCAAGTCAGACTTGTACCATGGCACTTGCATAAAGTACTGGGTTCTGCAGTTTGTGTACTTAGATAGATAGAGATTATATTCTTATTGCAGTCAGCTGTGTGGGTGTGTGATTGAGTGAGCTCTTCCTTGACATTAGAGGGAGTATTTTACACCAGCATGTAGGACACTGTTATATTCTCCTCAACATACACTGCTGATGTCATCAGCTATAAAGTGTTCTCTGACACACTCCAAATCAGACTTCTGCCATGGAATTTGCATAAAGTACGGAGTTCTGTAGTCTGTGTACTTAGGTACGATTTTATTCTCACTGCAGTCAAATGTGTGTGTGTGTGTGTGTGTGTGTGTGTGTGTGTGTGTGTGTGTGTGTGTGTGTGTGTGTGTGTGTGTGTGTGTGTGTGTGTGCGTGTGTGTGTGTGTGTGTGTGTGTGTGTGTGTGTGTGTGTGTGTGTGTGTGTGTGTGTGAGAGAGAGAGAGAGAGAGAGAGAGAGCTCTTGCTTGACATTACAGAAAGCATTTTATACCAGCATGGTGGGTACTAGTATATTCTCCTCAAGAGACACTGCTGATGTCATAAGCTACAAAGTGTTGTCTGACAGACTCTAAAAGAGACTTGTGCCATGGAACTTGTGTAAAGTACTCAGTTCTGTAGTCTGTGTATTTAGATATGTAGGGGTTCTATTCTCACTGCAGTCATGAGTGTGTGTGTGTGTGTGTGTGTGTGTGTGTGTGTGTGTGTGTGTGTGTGTGTGTGTGTGTGTGTGTGTGTGTGTGTGTGTGTGTGAGCTCTTGCTTGACATTACAGAGAGCATTTTACACCACCATGTGGCACACTATTACATTCTCCTGAACAGATAGTGCTGATGTCATCAGCTATAAAGTATTATCTGACACAATCCAAGTCAGACTTCAGCTGTGGCACTTGCCTAAAATACAGAGGTCTGCAGTCTGTGTAGTTAGATAGGGTGGGGTTCTATTCTCAGTGCAGTCAACTGGATGTCTGTGTATGAGCTGTTGCTTGATATTACAGACAGCCTTTTACACTAGCATGTGGAACACTGCTATTACCATATTCTCTACAACAGACACTGCTGATGTCATCGGCTATACCAGATTTTTGGATATGCTGTTCTCCCACTAGGGCAGGGTCAGACACTTGCCTGAAAGCCAGGCAGACATCACCTCATCCTATACGAGACAGATTACAGTGACATGGCTTTAACTCTATCCACATACATCATGGCATGGCTTGTAGGCCCTGTGTTAAATTGCTGAGAAAACCCTGTGGTATCTCCAGCTGCTGCATGTGTCTGGTGAGGTACAGACAAAAGAGATCATTATGCTCTATTCCTGTTCTGATGAGGTTTGACTGCAGTGCAGTCATATGATCCTAATATCTTAATATGAAAGCATGATGTATGATGTGCATAACACAGGCTTTCAATACCAGTGTAGAAACTTGGTGGTCGAAGTTCAGAGTGCTATCTACATGTGTTCCCAATGCTGGCATCACTGGTTGTCATTATAACAGGACTGTTGTCAGTGCTGTGATTAACATGAAATTCCTCTTTTCAGATGGACAACTTAAAAAAGACATATCTCTGCATTTAGTTGTAGATTGTGTGCCTTTGTCCCCATTCATTTGTCAGTGTTAGTTCCTCCTGTACTATGTTATCATCATTGGTAGACTCAAAGATTGCGCCCAATATACAAGAATAGGCAAACTGGGTAAGCCAAATGCCATATTCTTTAGCATAAACTGTCAAGAAATAGAGTACAAACAGTGAAGGGCCAAGCACAGATCCCTGGGGTTTGCCAATGGTGACATCTCTGTTGGTACAGGCTGATTCACCAACTTTCACAGTATGTGTTCTGTTGATGAGCCAATTGGTTACCCATCTACTGACATAAGGGTTAATCCCCAACTGGGAGAGTTTCACACTGATAACTGCATAGGGGATTGTGTCAAAACCCTAGGCCAAATCATGATAGGCAGTACGCACTTTCTTACCTTTATCCACGCCTATCACATGGTAGCAACGGCCTGTGACAACATCACAGATTGCCTATGGTGTGACTAAGCACATATACCTTCCTGATTCATTTGAATACACACTTAGAGAGACAGCACCTGAGGCATATATGCAAAGAGACATCCTGACTCTCTGCGACTGTGAAATTGACCAACAAGTGATCATGGATCTCTTCTACATCTACACTAGTCATATTCCAGCTGTGTGCAACAGGCCTGTGTAACTTGTTAATGCTACATCATGTCTGTTACATCTGATAGAGGTCCTCAAAGAGGTCATCGAGGGCATGCATGAAGACAACAGTATCACCTTGTGGAACTTGACCAGATCAAGGCATTTGACACAAATCCACATTGAGGTATTCACTCATCCTTGTCATATGTGTCCATATACAACTAAATCGACAAATGGGTAGACCAGTGTATCACATACATGGCATCCCACTATGTTGAAATTTGTGACATGACCTATATCTCAGGTTCAATTATCAAATCCATACATCAGAGATGTCTGCTAGACCCTTTCCTGTCCATTAGTTAAGTGATGGACATCACAGATGACATACACGTGCTGTGACCACACAGCTGTCTGAAGGACTACAGAATGTGGGCAGTCATGGACTCCAACTGTTATATTAGTATAATACAGACACTACCAACACATGCCAAACACTGCTACCACAGGCATGACAACAACTGCCTTGACAAGACACATTGGAGTATTTGCTGATTCAGGAAACAAACACACTAGCCAAGTATAATGTGCATATCACACCCTATAGTCAGACCAATAGGCATGGGACCTGTGTGCTGGGGTAGATGGTAAGTAGTACATCCACCAGCATGTGATCACAGTGCTGACTACTCTCTTGAATGTTACACAAGTACTGGGTATGTGAATGACATCTACATCAGAGGCCATACTACCTTCATGGTTCCCAGCCTTCATCACACTAATAACTATGTACACTGCATCCTTCTCCATGTACCTCCCAACACATCTTCCAGTTATATGCAACTAACATATACCAGCTTTGTCACAGTGAGCTGACACACAACTTATTGGCCATACCTAGGTATTCTTTCTGTGGAATATACATGACTGTCTGATGGTGCAGAACACCAATCACGTTGTTACACCAGATGCATGTGTGCTACCTGCTCTGCTTATGCACACACTATGTAAATAGGTGTTTGACAACATTAATGGCATGTATATCATTCATGACAGCATGGATCGTGCCAAATAGATAGATAGATAGATAGATAGATAGATAGATAGATAGATAGATAGATAGATAAAATTCATGAACACAAGACAACTAGCCTGTATTGCCCATACTGTCTCATACAGGTATAGCAGTATCCCTCCGAACACCTCCAGCAGATGTTACAGTGCATGGTTACCCTCACAGAGTGTGGATGTATCATAATAGTTGTTCAAGTGTGTGTGTGTGTACAGACTCATCTGTTATCACTTACATTATATCAGAGGAATGGGATTACTGGTGGTATTATTCTGATATTGTCCATGATTGTGGCTGGTTCATGTAATATTTTCCATGAGCCTTTACATGTGCCCACTTTGCTGGAGACCTCTGCTGAAAGTACACTCATATTTAGGCATATCAATTTGCACAGCTTCACAGTATGCACCCTACCCCAGTTGTATGCAAGATCCATGATAGATGTCCTCTGCATTATTCACGTAAGGATGCTTATCTCACACAGACATCCTCCCAATTGTTATGTCACCTCACGTGAAAGTCGCATAAAACACTTTTTCAAAGTACAGTCCCTACTGGGCCATATAGATGTGTGATTAGTGTTGCTGCTACAAGCATCTTTCATTGACATGCCCTCTTCTGCTGTACATTAGGTAGTTTCTCCTGCCCTCTTTCCCTGTGCTAATTCCTACTATTCATGTGTGTGTCTCTATTCAATACACACACTTCCCCTGAGTGTTCATTTTACATGGCAGTCCATGTCGCATTGCAGATCATTTATACAACTTCAGTACACAATGCCAGGAATTGGATATCACAATACTCTGGATTGTAGGTACCCTGTCCTGTACTGTGTTTGGACCATATACTTCGCATTCATACATTTAAACTGTCCAGATATTCCCAGGATATCCAGATGTGTTCCTTATCTAATTTGTGCATTTCTGCCATATCACTGGAATGGTCCCAGGGTTGATGTGAGTCAATATTACATACATTTGAGTTCATACCTCTCAGGTGTCATGATTTGTGCAGAAGATCTATTTTTGTCTCATATTTTTGATCTTTTCCTCATAATATTTTGGTTTTCTGGCAAATCATTGGCATGTCTTTGCAGACTGAAGTCAGAAACTGATGACATACATTTGGAGTTTCAAACTTCATGCTCTTCTATAAGTGTAGGCTACTATACAACCTATTACTCTAATCAACTTTCTAAGTTTGGAAGAGCAATATTAAAAGTCTGTCCCTTTTTTGGGACCTTTGCCCCCAGTATTTATGGCTTTGTCCAGATTTCTTGCTTTAACAGGTTAAGAGGTATGTTTGAGTTTCATTCTAACACATTTCTATGTGACATCTATATCAGATATGTCCCTATTTCTGGTTACATGTTCCCGCATTACACTGGCCTTTATGTAGATGTTTTGCACTAACAGATTGACAGCAATCTGTGAAGCCCTGGCGATCATTGTGGCATTTCCCATAAATCCGTGGATCATAGGTGCTCTGCTTGAAACATAATTGATATCTGCGTTCACTTACATGGTTTTGCCAGCCATGAAACCTAGCTTAGATGCACCACGTGGAATTAATAGGCATTGCATGCTGCTTGCATCACCGCATACACATGTAAACTCCATGTAGGCTTTGTATGGCGCCTACATAGAGTTTATTAAATCCCAGGGCATCTTTGTAGAAAAGCATTGTTGTGTTACAAAACATTGTTTCCACATTCTTCCTCTTTGTTGATATACTGTGCATTTGTATGGGACTTGTGTTCCCATGATTACACAGTATATCAGTGGTTTGGAAAGAAAGCAACAGAGAAAGGAAGATCTCTGGGTTTTTTTTTTAAAAGAAAAACTGTAATAGCTGGACATTTTAAAGGTACAAGAGAGACAGGACTAAAATACAAGGAAAATCAGGTACATTTCTTTAGTTTTGCAGATCGTAACTGATTTTCATTGTATTTTCTCTGCCCTCTATACGTACCTTTCAACCTCTTAATAAATGTATAAAGCCTTTAATATGGGGGACTAAGGTCCCTGTTGTAAATATTGCACTTAAAAACTTAGAAAGCTACTAGAAGAACAGGATATATGTTATCGTACATTGATTTCTATAACATGTACTAATAGAAGAATGTACATTGGCCAGACTTTTTTCTATTGGTATATGCTCGATTTTACAAAGGGAACGTTGATTGGGCCGAGCAATTAGCGTCCATGTTTTTGAATGCTAATGAGCTACCATTGTATAATATTCATAAAATGTATCAGAATGTTTTTCATTATAATTAATTGCCTTCTGTCATTTAATATAACAGTTATGATTTGAACCTAAATGTTTAATTTCTGCTTGAAAATCCACTTAATTGTATATTATAAGCAAAATGAACTTAATAAATTAAGAAAAAAAAAAATATATATATATATATATATACATACACACATACATATATGAAGGTATCACAAGTACCTTGACAAAGGGAGGATTTAAGTGAATTAGAGATTTTAGGAGATATAAATAGGGAAGTGTGGAAAAGACTGAAAAAAAGTAACATTGTTGAAGAATGTAGAGTAGCTAGTAGAAATGTTAGAATTGGAGGTGGAATAAACTGAAACAGAACCACAGGGGATGTAAATTATGAGATGAGCTCATGTGAGTCTCATTTTCATAGATTCATAGGTTCATAAATTATTACGAGGCTAACAACCCAGGGTGCCTTTCTAAGCCTAGCCAAGTTTTCAGAAATAATAATGATGTCCTGTATCCAAATAGGGCATTGAGGGCCAGGCATGTATAAGCTATGTCTGCCCATAAGGGATATGGGTGCCAGGCCCAGTGTAAATTTCCTGTCTCCACCCACTGGTCTAGGGTGCACTTAAACTGGGCAATAGATGAATTCAGCTTCACATGGATGGAAAGCCTTTCCATAGCAGGGGCAGTCTCTGGGACACATATCTGTCTCTCCAGTATGTTCTGTTTAAGTCACAAACAAAATTCAGGCCCCTAGACTTTCTATTTCTGGTACTGTTCTGTTTGACATACAAATATGCAGGAGATTCATAACTGTGGGACTTGTAGATGCTTTGCAAACCAGCCATAGATAACACCTAATATCTATAGGGGGCTGAGTTGAGAGAAAGGGCTTTATAGCACTTTGCATAAGGCAGGTTTGTTATGCCTTGTATTTTTTTTTCTTGGTAAGGAACCTCTGAGGTCACTCTAGTTGCTGTATATGCATGCTTGGGTACTCTATGATTGATCTGGCAAGGATAGAGTGCACATGGATAATGACCTCTGTGGACCTTGCTGCCAAACCTTTACTTATAAGTTGTGCAACATAAAAGGATGGCCACACCACTGTGTCTATATGGTGGTTGAAGGTAAGGTTACTCTCTACATGCTTTCCCAGATCCCTGACCACTTGGTTGACTCTTAGGGGCATATTATCAACATGATAATTAGCCAGGATGGTTGACTTCCCAAATAGTACAACTATGCATTTCTTAGCAATGAGTGCAAGACCATAGCTTTGGCACTATTTGCTAGTCAGAGATAGGCCTTTTGAAGAATACTAGTATCTGCAGGAGAGTTCATGATAATCCCCAGCTTGCAATCATCTGCAAACTTAATCAGCCATGAACCTTCAGTATTTACTTCCATTTCAGGGAAGTAAATGCCAAAAAGAAGCAGACCCCCTACTGAGCCCTGGGGACCCTACTTGTGACTGGCTTTTTGGTGGAGGTGGCCTCACACATTTTGACCTCATGGGTCCTATCAGTGATCTAGGTGGCTATCCAGTAGGTGATAAAAGGTTTGCTACCTAAATCAGTGAGCTTTTATATAATACCTGGATGGAGTATTGTATCAAAAACCTTGGCCAGGTCAAGGAAAACTGTGTGCACAGTCTTGGCCTTATCCAATACTTTGGTGACCCTCTCAAAAAAATCAACCGGATTTAATAAGCATGACCTTCCTTTAACAAAGGTGAACTGTAATGTGTCCAGAGTTTGCAGCTTACCCATGTCCTCATTTATCATGCCTAGGATGATTCTTCCCATGGCCTTACCTATGAGGCTGGTCAGACTTATGGGCCTGTAGTTAGATCAGTGGCTGGACCTCCATTGGGCAGTGTAATGACTGTAGGCATCTTCCATTCCTTGGCACAAAACCTGACTGTAGGCCTCAGTTGAAAAGTGATTCAAGTGAACCAGAGAGGTCATGCTTTATGTTATTTATTAAGCATCCTGTGATGTTATCAGGGCCCATCGATGCAGTATTTTTGGCCTTAGAAAGTGCATTGATGACCTGTTCCCAAGTAATAGTTGGGGAAATTATGGTATGTGGACTATTGTGGGGGAGAATTTTCAGTTGACCCTGTCAGCCAGAAAGTTGGCAATGGCCTATGGCTCATTGTAGGTAATAACAAGAAAAAAAGCAGCCCAGCAGCAAAAACAAAGAACCAAAGTAAACTCTGCTAGTCAGAACAGTCCGTGTTCTTACACAAGAGTCCAAGGAGTCATTAATTCAAATATTTATTCAGAAGAAATACATTTTTGAGTGCTTTCATCCTTCCAAATGAGGACTTCATCAGAAATAAAACACCACAACATTTAAATAGAGAAAAACATATCACATGATGTACAAACACACATATCAGGCTTTCCAGACTGGAAATTTCTACAGCATATTGAATATTCATGAAATACATGCCTATGCAGATAGATAATGAGAAATGAGTTTCACCAGCATTACTTAAAGGGGTCATACTACTGAAAACACATATTCAGTTTGTAATAATAAAACTAACTTAAGCTGATGCTTTAAAATAGTAGAAATAAAAAAAATTGTAAAGTTAAAAAATCAAAACATGTTATACTGAATTTATATAAAAAACCCTAGAGATTATTTAAAATTAGCATATTATTTGACACCATTGAAACTAGTTAAAAAATAAATATTCAAACATTTCTTAAAAGCAATGAAGGAATTATAATTTGGCTGCCCTCATCTTTAAAACATTACTAATCGAACTATTATCATTCAAACCAGGTGGATTATCTGCATTCAGCTTCAACTGCCACTGCAATTCCTTATGTTCAATATGTTTACTTTGGTTCTCAGTGTGGGTAATGTCATTTACAATATGTTCTGTGCATTGTTACATATTTCCTCTGAGGATATGGACATAGCTGTAGAAAGCTTTGTGGATGTCCTTTGGCTGACATGTTCTTTTTCCTTTAAACTTAGCCTTTGAAGTATTAATTAACCCTCTTAGCTGCCTGTTTAAATAGGTCAGGGAGCTTTTAGTATGTATGGCTTTGTTCCTCCTATGCTTGGCCAAGATCTTTTTTCTTTTGTTGTATAACCTTGTATAACAGATTGATATTGTGATCCCACCAAGGTAGCTCATGTTTTGAGTTTGTCTTAATCTTAATGCAAGTGGGCACAGCTCACTCCATACATCTATCAGTGTGGCTATATAAAGATTTTATAAATAGCTAAGCATATGCTTTGGAAGTGCTTGTAATTTAGCCAAGGTGTCAATTAGTACTGAGAGGTTAGCCTTAGAATAGATTGTAAAGGTTTTTAGTTTAACTGGATCCCTGGATTTAATTTTTATTTCAAGCAATACTGCCTTATGGTCAGATCTGATGAGTGAAGACATTACATTGAGTGAGGTACATTGACTTCCCATTATTGGGAGTACGTGGTCAAGGATGTTTGTATCCATGGAAGGAGAATGGACCAACTGTTCCAGGATATTGGTATTAAAGTTTAGGAATCATGGGGCTTGTGCATTAGAGGTGGTGTAGGATTCCCAGTCTATAGAATGATAGTTGAGATCCTCATGAATGGCATATCGGGTTGAATTGAGAGGGACTCTAGTAAATTAAGATAAGTAGTACGGGTTTTCTCGGACATGGAGGGTGGCCTATAGGTTGCAAGGATATGGTATGAGACCTTGCTTATGGTGCATTTCACTTGTATGAGTTCCAATGGGTCATAACTTTAACTTGTCTGGATGTGAAGTTGGTTTTAATATGGATTAAGACTCCTCCACCTTTAGTTCCCTCTTGTGCAATAGCTGGTCTACTGGTATGAAAGGCATTATAAACTTCCATGACTTTAAACCATGTCTCAATTACTACACAGATGTCAACATTCTCCAGGGATAGGAAGGCTTGCAGGGAGTAGAGTTTCTTGTTAAGATGTCCAGCATTGACCAATATATCTTCAGATATTCCTTTGTAGGTTCAGTTAAGTTAGCAGGTTTATCCATTTATCATTGCCTAAAAAAAGGCACTAAGGGGTGGAAAAGTTATTTGCCAATATCAGAAAGCCTAGAGTAGATAAGTGCAGACCATCCCTGGCAAAGCAGTGTGGTCTATTAATCATGTCCTGCCAGGCTATTAAATATTGTAATACCTTAGAGTAAAACCTGAAGCTAAACCAGTTGTTAAAATCAATCATATTTTGTTGGCAATGTGGCATCATCCTTGGAGAAAGCGTGTTCTGCTCAGTGCTAGGCTCATACCTGCCTAAGACATATAATCAGCAAGTCAAAGGGAGGTATATCTGAGGTCATTAACACCCACAAGAACTATGACAGAGTCATACTGGTACCTGTGATTCAATTACCTGAGTGCCTGTGTGACTTGACAGATCCTAGCCCTGGAAAGGTAGCTAACCATGATTCTCCTTACTAAGACTGGTGAGGGGGACATCAGTGTGCCTCACTATAGAATCAACAATGACCAGGAAATTTGGTTGTGCACTGGTTCACCTTAAGGGCTTAGCAGTAAAGGCATCGGATATAGTGTTACTATGTATAGTTGTAGGTGGTGTCTTAATGGAGTGTTTACATGATGGCTGAGGGCTCTTTTTGATTGTGCTGTGCAGGAGGTCAGATCTATGTTTACTGGTCAAATTAAACAATCGCTGAACACCCAACCAGTGAACACAACCCAGTGAATGTTCATTCACTGAACACTTACTTCAGCGAATGTGTGAGGCAGGGAAAGTAACTAGTTGATAACATGTACCCATCTCACACACCAAAGTATTTCAAACCCACCCATTTGAGGGGCTTAGCCCCCTCATCCCCCACAACCCCCCTAAGTATATATACCAACTCCAACATCGCACTACAGTGGGGAAAAGGGCAAATTTCCTGATGCTGGCCAACTACTTCCATGTCCTTTTTCCAACTGTAGTGTGGTCTCAGAGATGGTATATATAGTTGGGAGGGTGTGGGGAAATACTGCAGAGTGTGAGACAGGGAAATGTTGGCCAACTAGTTAAGTTTTTCATCTCACACATTTGCTGAAGTAAACATTTGCTGAATGAACATTCACTGGATTATGTCCGCTGGTTCGGTGTTCGATGATTTTTTTCATTTGGCCAGTAAACATAGACCCCAGGAAGCCTTAGTGTTTTAGGAAGGTTACATGTAAGTGCCTCAACATAAGTGGTTTTATGTGTAGGGTCTTTACTCTGTGCAGTAGACATAATGCAACTGTCACTGACAAACTCTATATATTTTAGTTGTATGAGAGAGTTTTTCCTCCAGCACTCCTCTCCCATACTTTATCTGTTTTATTAAGAATAATTGGGTTGTCAGTGTACATGAGGCAATTGTTACAATTACTCAGAATATCTATCTCAACCAGACTGGCTACAGAGAGAGCCAGGAAGTGCACATCCATGATCTACTAGGGAGGAGTGAGGGAAATTTAAATATTGAATAGGTCAGTGAGACAGGGAACTTGATGAGCTATGTGCAAAGCAAATGCTCTAGTAGTTAAAAAATATGTCTAGACAGTAAGGGTATTTTAAGGGAAACATACTGAGACAGATCGGTGTCTACACAGATTACAAGGGGGAATTATGCTGTGAGATATCAGCGACTATACAGATCGCTGCTAGACACTGCTGCACAGAGCACTGCAGTTCTAACTAAATGCTATAAAAAAGGTCAAAAAGTGCAGACCCAGGCACAGAGATTCACAATTTTAGACAAGCTAGTTCTCTAACCAGTCAAATAAAGGCACAGTAAGACTTACAACAGCAATTCAGAAGGGTGTAAGCTATCGTCTCCTGCCACAAGAGTCTAGACCACAAACCTTCCCAATGTAAAATAACTGGTTTGGAGCCCGAGTGCTTAAACCAGAACATTTAGTCATTCATTAAAGCATTAATGATAAATTTCTGCATAGTCTAATGCCTTAGTCAGTGGTAGCATTGCAGCAATGGCAGTATTGTGTTCCAAGATTTGTAACTGAGCACTTTTTATAGCAGTATATAGCTGCTTAAAGTTGCATTCCAGTGCCTGTTACAGACTTGCTACATGGACAAGATTCCAAAAGACCTGATCTCAGAATAAGCTGTCACTTGCACTCAGAACAAGTCTTTTGGAATGGGTGCATTAAGCTAAAAGTTTCTGAAATTCTAACTCCAGGACTAGAGCTCTAGTATGAATGTTTTCCCCAACCCTCCCTCCATTCCTTCTCTTGTTGCATTGTGAATTCTGTTTCATGATCAGTGCATTTTACAGCGAAAGACATTAAGCTAAAAGTTTCTGAAATTCTAACCACAGGATTAGAGCTCCAGATGAATGTTTTCCTGTTAAGTGCTTCTCCCAACCCCGAGTTCACAGTAACCTGTGTGAAATTGCTCACAGAGAACCTGTACAACTATTTAAATGGCTGTATAGAGGCTGCTATACCTATTAGAATTAATTTTTATTTATTTATTTTACATTTGTTGACCGGGCTAGTCTAACTGGATATATGTCCATTTTCAGTAGAGGCCCGGGGAGAAAAGCTCCAAGCATGAACAGTAACAAAGTTAACAATATATAACAAAGACGTGTACAATAACAGTACAGAGGTAGCATTGGTTAAAAGAAAAAATATAGTATTAAAAATATAGACTATAGACATTATGCTAAAAGTTAAACTAACTGTAACTTGCACAGTACCTCTCCCTACACAATATTATAGCTAACTGTCATACCTATTAGAATTAATTTTTATTTATTTATTTTACATTTGTTGACCGGGCTAGTCTAACTGGATATATGTCCATTTTCAGTAGAGGCCCTGGGAGAAAAGCTCCAAGCATGAACAGTAACAAAGTTAACAATATATAACAAAGACGTGTACAATAACAGTACAGAGGTAGCATTGGTTAAAAGAAAAAATATAGTATTAAAAATATAGACTATAGACATTATGCTAAAAGTTAAACTACCTGTAACTTGTACAGTACCTCTCCCTACACAATATTATAGCTAACTGTCAACATGGCTTTAGACCCCACCATAGCAACACCACTGCCCTCCTTTCCTTTGTTGATACTATCAACAACAATCGCAATAATAACCTTTTCTCTTCTGCTCTATTCATTGACCTCTCAAAAGCTTTTGACATGGTTAACCACACTGCTTTAATTACTATTCTTGAATCCCTCTCATTTGATAAACTTACTATAAAATGGTTTAATTCATATCTCAGCAACAGACAACAAGCCGTTCTTTGGGACAACCACATCTTCTCCTTACTGCCCATTTCTATTGGAGTCCCTCAGGGCTCTATTCTTGGCCCACTTCTCTTCTCCCTTTTCATCAATGATCTCTACTCAGTAATTCCCCAAGCCACCTGCGTTCAATACGCTGACGACTCCACTATTATTTGTTCAGCATCCTCCTCTTCTAACCTAATCTCACTAACCCAAAATATCTTCAACACAGTGGAAACATGGTTTACTAGACGTTACCTCCTCCTTAATGCTAAAAAAACTAAACTCCTCCTCTTCTCCCCCACTACTCGTACCTCCCCATTACATTTCACTATCCTGTCAAACAACAACACAGTCATCTCTCCTGACTCTACAACTAAACTGCTTGGCATAACCATTGATAATAATCTCTCTTTTGATCAACACATTAACAACACCATCAAATCAGTGAACAGAAAGATCGGATCCCTATACCGTATTAAACCATTTCTGACCACATCTGCTAGAGCTACTATTGCCCACTCCCATCTCATATCCACTCTCTTATACGCCTCCCCTATCTTCACCAACCTCAAGAAAACTAACCTAAACAAACTTGCAACCTGCTATAATAATATTGCCCGCTTTGCCACTGGTAACCCTTTCAAAACCCATCACTGCCTTAATTTGAAACTGCTAGGCTGGCTAGAACTAAAAAATCATCTTATAATCTCACAACTTACTATTGCCCATAAAATTCTGTACCAACCTGATAACACCCCGATTCTATCACAGCTCTTACTCCCATATAACAATCTTACTTTCCTTTGCTCCTCCTCTAAACTCTTGACCAAATCAATAAAGGCCCACAACTTAGCTGGTGACTCTTTATTCACTAATACTGTAGGCCGAGTATGGAATTTGCTACTTAGGGATATAACTCTAATCACATCCTTACCTCTTTTCAAACAACAAATCAAACTGTACTTCCAAAATCACTGGCTTTGCTCATGTAATACACCTGACTGACCCCCCCCCCCTCTCCTGACCTTTTTAACCTATCTTGTGCTCAAGACCTAATAATTACCTTTCTTTTCCCTTCTATTCCTTCTATGCTCTAACCCTTTCTCTCTTACCTCTCCAAAATCATCTTGTCTATCTTTTTATTTTCTTCTCTTATTTCTAGACCACTGCCTCTCCCGTCTCTCTTTATCACACACTTTTTTTTCTCTGTCTTCTACTTCCACTTGTTACTTTTCTTTTTTTCCTTTTAGTAGGAGCCTTATGGCTTAGCTTGTTTGAATTATGTTAGAAGCTTTAATACTTACCTAACTCTAGACAGGACTTTTAGATGATAAGCCTTAGTTTGTAACTTTATCAACTTGTCTTATCTTAATTAATATTTTTATCACTACTTGTTTTTTCTTTTATTTATTTATTTATTTTTTAATGAATGTGTTTATTAATAATATGCCTCATTGTTTATGTCTCATTGCCTATGTCTATGTGGAGCTTTTCTCCCCGGGCCTCTACTGAAAATGGAAATATATCCAGCTAGACTAGCCCGGTCAACAAATGTAAAATAAATAAATAAATAAATAAAAAAAAACAAGTATACTAAACACAAAGTGAGTATGAGCAAAACAGAGTAAAGTCCTTCTAACTAGATTTGGAAGCCTAGGTTAGGGGAGTGGGGAAAGGGGTATGAGCAGGAGGGGAAAAATATTTCAGTCTGGGTTAGCACAAGGACAAAGCCACTGAGTTTTAAGATGTTCTTTAATATATTTTTTGAATAGAGAAGTAGAAGATAGGGTAGATAGTTCAGGAGTGAGCCGATTCCAGTTTTTACCTGTAGTGTTTGAGAAAAGTGAGTCACCAGCTTTGTTGTTAGATTTAATCGAGGAGACCAGGAGTTTATTAGCAGAATGTAGTGTAGCTAGATTTTTATATGGTGAAATCAGATTAGTGAGGATAGGGGTATTATTGGGATGGTATAGGATCTTTTTTTTTTACTCAACAGATTTTTATTTTTTTTTATGTTTATGAGTAAATTGTGATACAGTCACTATTAATTACAGATCAAGTTAACAGAAGTAGTTAATAATCATAACAATATGTACAATATTTACAAATGGTCCAATGAAAGGAAACAGAGAGAGAGAAAAAAAAAAACAAAAAAAACACATATGACATTTATAATTATATATTCCTTTAAGTTCACATTATTCCATGTCCCCTTTAAATTCATGAAGAGAAAGTTGTGTCTTTTTGTAGTGTGTCTATGAGTATCAAGACTCTATTCCAAGGGTTGTTAATCCAACGTCTGGGAAAAATTCTTTCTTCTTTAACTTTTATTTCTTTTAGTGCAGATTCCCTTAAAAGAGAAATGAAGTCTTCATAACTTGGAGAGATTGTGGATTTCCATCTTCTTGTTATACATTTTCTGGCCACAGCCAGAATAGTCCATAAAAGAAGTTGATCTCTTTTATTAACAGTTATTAAGGCATCAACATTCAAAAAAATTAATGATTTTGTTAAAACAAATGTATCGTTATAAATGGCTTGAAGAAATTTATTAATGTCATCCCAGAACTTTTTAATACAATCGTAAAATATATGTAACCAATCTGCTTCACAATTTAGAGTACATCTCCAACAAGTAGCTTTCTGATTAGGATTAAATTTAGCAATTTTGTTTGGGGTATAAAAAGCTCTATGCAAAAATTTCCATGTGAAGATTTTCCATATCTGGAAGTTAGAGGTTAATTTAACTGATAGCAGAAGATAATTTTTACTTTCAGGAGATAGGCTCATAGTCATATCTTTTGTTATAGTATTCCATGTGTTTTGAGTTATTTTGGTTTTATACACTATTAATATTTTATATATTTTAGATATAGAAATTAACTTGTTATGCTTGTCATAAATTATTTCTTGTATATAATTTATGAATTTTGGCTTAGAATTAAAACTTGAATTATTAATAACCTCCCACAAACTTTTTGCGTGATGCAATACTTTATCAAGTATTTTAAATTCATCTATTACTTGTTGGATGTTTAATGTGCTAGAATTGTTTAAGCATTGGAACCAACAAATAAAATTATTAGTTTCCCAATTAATACATTTTTTTCTTGAATTTTTTCTTTAAAATTCTTTGTTGTATTAAAAGGTATCAAAAGTTCAAACCATAGTTTTATATCAGAATTTGTTTTTAAGAAATTTCTAAATAGATTATATATATTATTTAAGTATGATAAATTGGTAGGTTTTGTTGTATTGTTTTGTAGATTGCTACTTAATAAGTGCCAAAATATGTTGTTATGATTCTTTCTTCAAGTCTATATTTTTTAATGTTTTATTTTCATTTAAGAAAAAAGTTGTATGTAGAGTTTTCCACCTAGACGAGTAGTTTGGGTTTATCCATTGTAGTACAAGTTTAAAGATGGAAGCTTTAATGTATGCCTCTATATCTGGAAATGTAATTCCTCCCAAGTCCCAGGGTCTAATATGGTGTGTGAAAGCAATTCTATTTTTTTTTTTTGGATACCATAGAAAGCCCATCAAGAGTTTCTGAATTTTTTTTATAATTTTTTTTGTTTGGTAAGATAGGAATTGCTAATGCTATATAGTTTATTTGGGGTTATAATATCATTTTTATTATCTGTAATCTATCTTCAAATTTTAACATTAATTTATTCCAGGTATCAATTTGTTTTTGAATTAAGTTTTGAATTTTATTATAATTTAAAGTTATAGTAGTATTTATGTTGTCAGCTATAAGAATTCCTAGGTATTTGAGTGATGAAACTCTCCAATAATTTGATACTCACTCAGATGATAAACATCATCTCTATTCGAGAGTATATGTTTTGATTTTGCTTTGTTGAAATAAAGACCTGAAATGGAGGAAAACTCTTTTATTTTTTCCTGTAATGCTTGTATGGTCTCTTCTTTTGGTTTTAAAGTCAACAAGATGTCATCAGCAAATAACATGATTTTGGAATTATATTGATTATAAAAATTAATTCCTTCTATTTTTAGTTCACTTCGTAATGTAGAAGCAAATAGTTCTATCACTAAGGCAAATAGTATGGGGGACATAGGACAGCCTTGCTTAGAGCCTTTAGTTATTTTAAAAGCCTCTGAAGTAAATGGACCTAACTTTACATAAGCTAGGTTATCTTTATATATGTTCTTTATTAAATTTATAAAGTTTGATGGAAAATCAAAAAATACCAGAATTTTAAATAAGTAATCCCAATTTACTGAATCAAATGCTTTCTCTATATCAAGTGTAATTATAAGGGCTTCTAAGTTATCTCTATTCAAAGCTTCAATAATAGTTAATATTCTCTGAATGTTATCATACGTGTGTCTACCAAATATAAAGCCTGTTTGGTCTTCATTTATAATGTGAGTCAAGGATTTTTAATTCTATTCACTAAGATAGACATAAAAATGTTATAATCATTGTTAAGCAGAAAGATTGGTCTATATGAGCTACACTGGGATAATTTTTTTTATCTTTTTTTATAGGAGTAACTAGTGAGTATTTCCAGGATGGTGGGATTATATTTTGTGTTTGAATTTCATTTAGCATATTATGGAACAAAGAAATTGCTGCATTTGGGAGAATTTTATATAATTCCATTATAATTCCATCCATTCCTGGTGATTTGTTATTCTTACTTACTTTGATTATATCTCTTATTTCCTTTATGGAGATATGTTTATCCAGGTCTATTTTTAGTTGTGCAGGTAATGTATTTAATAAAGGACAGTTACATTCCAGCTCTAAAGAAGTAGTATTGCTAGCCTTATTTCCATAATGATGAGCATAATAATACTTAAAGGCTTCAAGAATATCATTTACTTCAGATACCTTCTTTTTCCCTTTCCCTTCATGTATTATATTTATGATATTATTTTCAGAATTCTGCCTCTTAATTCTCATAGCTAAGTTATGGAGGTGTTTTGGGGATGTTGATGTTGAGGCAAATTTTAGTTTTTCCAAAGCTAGATTTGTCTTATGGGTAAGAATTTCATTATATTTCTTGTTTAAATCTTTAACTTCTTCTCCTTTGTTTTCTGATCTTTTGATACATCATAATAGCTTATATTTAATTCAATTATTCATTTTTGAATATTATGTAGTTCAGATTCCCATTCTTTTGTTTTATTTTTAAACCATGTAACAATTTTGCCATATAAAAAGACATTTAATGTGTCCCATGTTATTGTATTGTTTGTATCTTTAATCAGGTTTGTTTCTAAAAAAATATTTAATTTCTGTATCTAGCCAAGGTTTAAATTCCTTTAATTTAAAAATGTAGGCTGGTATTCTTGTTACTAGATTTAATCTTTTAAAATCCATTTGTACTGTAATGATTAAGGTGTTATGATCTGAAAGAGGACATGGAATAATAGAAAATTTTACTATTCTGTTGTTTAAGTCGGAAGATATAAGTATTTTATCTATTATTGTTTGAGTATTAAAGTGATAATCACTGTGTGAATAGTTTAGTGAATTAGAGTCTTTAAACTTAAATGCATCTATCAAATTTAAGTTTTCTATCCATCTCTTGAAATATTTACCTACAGGTGAAAGACGTAAATTTCTTTTATTAGTTGTTTCAGAGCTATCCAGAATACAATTAAAATCTCCCCCCAATATTATCATACCTTTATATACTTTGTTAATCAATTCTATGTGTTTTTTAACAGTAGATAGTCCAACTCCAGGAATCCAATAAATATTTATTAAAGTCCAAATTCTATTTTGATATTTTATTATTACAATTGATAATAACCCTTCTTTATCTTCATGTTTGTAAATGATCTGAGGAATAATGGTACTTCTTTTCTATAAGATTATAACTCCTCATTTTTTTTTTATACTGGGAATGAGAGAGGATTAGATAGTCATTGGGTTTCCATATGAAATCTTCCTCTAATTTTAGATGGGATTCTTGTATAAATATAATTTGTACTTTTTGTAATTTCAGATATTTTAGAAAGTTTGACCTTTTTATAGGGTTATTTAAACCATTAATGTTTATAGATAACAAAGTTGTGTCAGTCATTTTTATAAATATTTATCATGTGTTTTCAGGTTGATTGTTTTATTAGATGTTTGCTTTGTCTTAGGACCTATGGTATTTAGTATATTAGTTATATCCTCTTTTCTTTTAGAAGTTATTACAAAACAAGTATAACTATTTCTATATGTGTTTAAAAAAAATCTTCCATTTGGACCACTGAGAAACAAAAAAATTGAAAAACATTGTATTAACATATTTTAAACAAACAAATAGTGTTTCAACCACACCAAGTCTCAAACATGAAGTGTCTAACACCTCAAATCTGTTTGAACTTAAAAGTTCAAACAGATTTACCTTCAAGATAAACATTAGCATTAAAGAAGAAATATTACTCTAGGTTGAGCTCTTCAATAAGGAAAACAAAACTAAAATCAGAGAACATCAAATACTTTCATGCATGTATATATTTAAATCTTAACTGTAAAATCTTGTTACTACATGAATGCATTCCATCAACATAGTATAGATTAATTAATAAGTAGCTAGTCATTTTGTTATTATACCACGACCCCCCCAAAACGTGCACGCTGATTGGCCAGCGTGCCCATTGCAAATCGAGTTATACTAATGGAAAAAGGTCCGGTCACCCGGACTTTTTTCCATTAGTATAACTTGATTTTTTAAAACACTGTCTCGCTATGTTAAACCCATTTAACATAGCGAGACAGTGTTTTAAAAAAAAAGCAATGGAGAAAGCAAGATCTCCGTTGCTTTTTTTAGTGTTTCGCTATGTTAAATGAGTTTAACATAGTGAGACAGTTTTAAAATAAGCAACGGACATCTCCGTTGCTTATTTTAAAACTGTCTCGCTATGTTAAACTCATTTAACATAGCGAAACCTAAAAGGCAACGGAGATCTTGCTTTCTCCGTTGCTTTGCTCACAGCTCTGATGTACTGTGCAGGTGCGCAGTACATCAGAACTGCCGCGGATGCCAGGCATCTGCGGAAGGGCAGTAAACAGGCATTATACTATGCCATTATTTAAGAAAAGTAATAGTTTCTTTTCTTAAATAATGTCATATATAATAACCCACTTCTGGGTGTGGGTAATGCTAAATTTACCCACAGTTGGCTTTGTTTGGTCCCTTGGGCTTCACCCTCGGGACCAAACCACGCCAACCGTGGGTATATTTAGCATTACCCACACCCAGGCGTGGGTTATTGCTATATTATTTCATGTCTTGGTATAGGTAATATTGTACCCATAGAGTGCAATGCTTCAATTAATTAGTCATTTATATAGTTATTTTCCATACATTGTAGTAATGGTATTAATTTACAAACAACAATATTAAACTATCTATAAGGGATTATAAGTGTGCTATTAGAAATAGAATTAATACTTGTGCTATGAATTTGCATTATTAGAATTGGTACATTGTTACTAAAACTCTTATAATTTCTTTCCAAAACTGTATGACACATATCTTATTATTTGATTATTATTACAATCTTCTAAAATAAATTACAATATTAATAATTAACAATAAGAATTATTACATATTAGATTACGTCTACTTGAACAATATAACTTATCAAACCCCGTCAAGATGCCATGACTTTTATAATTCTGTTGTCTGTATAATAAAGTAAAGAAAAGTTATTAATTTGTGTGAAAAGTTAAACTCTTGCATTATTTATATGTGACCTTTTATAACTCTGTGACTAATTAGCTATTATTCAGAAGATTTTCTCTATTTAGTTCCAGGTAAAAGCCACACATAACAGAGTTAATCATCTGTAAACACAAATGTAATGAGTATTTAATAACTGATAAAAGTCTCATATTTAAAGTAGGCTGTAAACAATAAACTAGCATTATGCCTATGAATGTAAGTTACAATGATAATGCTAAGAAGTCACAGTTGTATCATATTCAACTATTTATAATGATTGTTTTTTTTTTCCTTTCTTTCTCTCCTTTTATAAAGCTTCTTTTTGTATGTTAACATGTTTAATAGAACAAGTGATTAAATAAATAAGCATCTGAAATGCCTTTTAAACTAGTAGTTGGAAGTTTCTTTCATGTCACTTTAAGTCAACAAATGAAACTAATCCATCTAACACATTAACAATTACATGAGTTTGGAGAGCATGTACATCGTATATATACAAGACATTAATCATCAGATCACAGCAGAATTTAAATGGTTCATTGTATCCCAGTCAGTTTATGTAACACCTTCTTCAAAGCGCAGGTATCACTATATTTGGATATATTACTGTTAAAATTTAACAGCAACTGACAACACTATTACTTTCTTTTTTCCTTACTCTCCTTCTTCTTCTTTTTTTTATTATTTCCTTCTTTTTCCTTTCCCCTTTTCCTCCCTTCTCTTTTTAAATAATGGGAAATAATGAAAGCACTTGGGAAATTAGAAATAATTTAAAAGTAAACATTTCACATTCAAAGTATTGAATAATAATGTGCAGAGAGAAAAAAAAAACTTACAATGTTGTGTTTGAGCACCATCTTCTGGGAAGTAGCTGTAATTACAGCTGTATGCATTTCAGCATTTCATTTGTTAAATGTGTAAAGACAAGCTACTTTCCTTAACAGAAAGCTAAAGAAATCTAAAACAGAAAGTTCATGACTGCTGCTCATACTTAAATAAATTATTAAAATGATGATAACATCCAATTTAATTTAAGAAATACTATCATTAGACTTTTCCAATTCTATTCTCCACTAGTAGCAATGATAATTTAATGTGTTTGTAAGCATATATATATAGCGCTTTATTCAAAGTTATTTTAGCACTATTCTTAAGAATACTTTTATCTGAAGTTAGCAGTAGGAAATAATACTGTAGCAGGGGATAAAAGGAGAATATATGATGTGTAAAATTAACTGAAAGCTAAACGCTTTCATTTCAAGCAAACAGAACAGCAGAGTTTAGAAAAGGGATATTGTGATAGTGTGTACTTGCGCGCCATCTTCTGGTCAGTAATTGTAACTACAAGTATGCATGCTTCAGTATATCTCGTGCTGTGAAAGAGATGGTGAGCAACTTTCTGTGTAAAAATCTAAAAATAGCCAAACAGTAGGTTCGTGAATTCTATTTACTTTTAAATGGTTCAATGATGTTCTAAGAACAACTGATGCATTTAGAAACATTTCTATTTTTAACATATTTATCTCTAAATTTTGGTTGATAAGTATAAAATGTGCACTTTAATAACATAACATACTATTATAAAATATAAAGGAATTTATTCAGACAGTTGCTAGTAACTTATTTTAGCTATGAAATACTTTTCTAGGAGAAATAGTCTAAAAGATAAACTATTATAAGGACTTCTAGAACAAAGCTAATAAGCATCTAATAAACTGTCTTGATTTTATATTCATGCGACAACATAAAAAAAAGCAATTATGCATTTCAGTTCCTTAGTGAATCAATTTTTAAGTACTAAATAAAATATTATTATAATAGGCTAAATAACTAATAAAGGGCAGAAAAACTGCTTTGAGTCATATATTAAGGGAATTAACTTTTAGATAATGTAGTCATACCTTGGTTGACACTTTGAGAGAGGTAGTATCTTCCGAATTCTTCATGTCAGTCTTCTGCTTCTTTTTGTCCCTCACCTCCGACCAGATATTTTTTCCTGAAGCTCTTTTTAGGGAAGATGAATTTGCCCAGTCCATTTCATCGGGAAGTGGAATTATGTTGTTGTTTTTTATGAAGGTTGTGGCTTCCTCTGTGTTATTAAAAGATCTCATGTCATTATTGTATTGAATTCTTATTTTGGCAGGATAAGAGAGCTGTGTCTTGATTTTATGCTGCTTTAGAAGTTTTACTAATGGCTATGCTTTCTTCCTTAAATCCAGAACTCTTGTGGAATAATCATTATCAAATCTTAATAATGACTGTTTATACATAACAGGATTTTTCCTCCATGCTGATCTCAATATTAGTTCTTTGTCCATAAAAGATAACAATTTAATCACTATGGATCTTGGAGCAGACTTAGAAGAAATACAAAGTGGCTTACCAATAGCTCTGTGTGCTATTTCTATTCCATAAGATAATCCTTCTTTTAATCCTAGAACTTCAGGTAGCCAGGAGTTCAAAAATGAGATAATGTCATCCCCTTCAGTTTTCTCTGGAAGACCAAAAATCCTTATGTTTGTTCTTCTCTCTCTATTTTCAATATCATCCATTTTATTTATTAACCATGTTTTTTGTTGTAACAAAAATTGGGTTTGTAGTTCTTCTTCTTTTAATCTCCCATCAACATCACTTAAGGAAGTCTCAATGTCTGAAATTTTTGTTTGTTGCTGTTGTAATATTTCTTTAAAAATTTCAGTTTGTTTTTGACAGTTATCTTTCCACCTTTAATGACAAGTCCAGTAAAGTAGCAGATATCTGTTGCATCTCTTTTTTCAGTGTAGAATCTGAGTGTGAGTTCTTTGAGTTACTCATTTTCAACAGCTTGTGGTGTCCTCTGAAGTATTTGACAGGAAAATTTCAGAATGTTTTCTTCAAAGTTGGTATTTTTATTGTATGTTACTTCTTCTTTAATAATTACCCAAAATGTTTTAAATATTTTTAGTTTTTCCTGTATTTTCTAGTAAGAGTTTGAAGAGCTCAAATTTAAGCTGCTTTCAGTTCGCCATTAGGCTCCGCCCCCGGTATAGGATCTTTTGAGTGATAAGTAACTGTTGACAGAGTATATGGTTCTGCAATTCTAGCAATCCTAGTTGTTTGAGGTTAAGGCAGTGGTGAGTTTTAAAGGGAGAGCATGTGATGAATCTGGCTATGCTATTATAACAGGTAGAAAGTTTGGAGATGTTGTTTTTTGATAGGTTAGTATATATAGCAGAGGCATAGAAAAGGGTAGAAATGAGGTGGGTCTGGGCAATAGTTTTCCTGGCTGAGGGGATAAGGAAGGGTTTAATTCTATAGAGAGTACCAAGTTTTTTGTTAACAGACTTTATGGTGGAGTTAATATGGTCATCATAGTTAAGACGATTATCAATTGTAACACCTAGTAGGTGGGTGGTAGTATCTGGGGTTATGTTGGCAGCATTGTTAGAGGTTATAGAGAAGAATGGAGTTGGTGATTTATGAGTTGGAGTAAAAAGCAGTAGTTTTGTTTTTTGGGATTAAGGAGGAGGCAATGTTGCATAAACCAGTTTTCAACATTTTGGAAAACAGTTTGGGTGAGGGACTGGAAGGAGGCTATATTCTTAGCAGTACAGATTAAGGTTGAATCATCTGCATATTGAATGCAGGTGGCTTGAGGTATGTTCATGTGGAGGTCGTTAATAAATAAGGAAAAAAGAAGGGGGGGCTAAGATAGAGCCTTGTGGGACTCCAATATTTACTGGAAGTAATGAAGACAGATTGTTATCCCAAAGTACTGCTTGCTGTCTGTTTTGAAGATAACACCTAAACCATTGTAATGCTTGTGGATCAAGAGAATGGGACTTTAGTTGGTCCAGAAGTAAGTTATGGTTAACCATATCAAAGGCTTTTGACAGGTCAATAAATAGTGCAGGGAAAAAGGAGTTATTGTTATGATTTTTATTTATAGAGTCAGTGAAGGATAGAAGGGCAGTCATTGTGCTGTGGAATGGTCTGAAGCCATGTTGGCAGTTGGCTAGTAGATTATTTTGTAGTAGGTGGTTGAGTAGTTGTTTGTGAATACATTTTTCCACTATCTTAGCTAATGGGGAGAGTAAGGCAATAGGTCTATAGTTAGAAAGCTCAATAGAAGATCCACCTTTATGTAGAGGGATGATGTGGGATACTTTCCATATGGTAGGGATTTTGCCTTCAGAGATAGTTCTGTTAATAAGGATAGATGTGTGGTAGTCTATAGCTTTTGCGGCAATTTGTAGGTATTCAGATGGGAGACGGTAGGCAGATGGGGTGCAAGGTTTCAGTTTTTTAAGTAGCTTATAGAGAAGAGATGTAGGAACAGGTTGTATATGAAAGGTAAGAGATGAAGTCTTGGAGGTATTTGGTGGGGAAGCAGTAGTTGGAGGTAAAGAATTGGCTAGGGATTGAATGGCTTCTGTAAAGTAGTTATTAAAGGCATCAGGGATCAAGTTGGAATTATTATGGTTGAAACGTAATGGGGCAGGAGTAGTAGAGTGTCCTGGCTGAAGAAGTTTGTTTATCCCTGACCAAAAGTTTTGTAAAGTTTGTTGAGTGGCTTGTTGAAGGTGAAGGTAGAAGTCTTTTTTATCTCTGAATATCCTTCTTGGTGGCATTTCTTAACTGTTTAAAGAGGAGGTGATCAGATGGACATTTGGTAGCTCTCCATTTAGCCCATATTTTGTTTCTAAGGAGCATCTTTTGCTTAGTTTGTTTTGTTAGCTATGGGGCAGATTTGGTTCTTATTCTAGTAGAGCGATAAGGTGTGTGGTAGTCTAGGATTTGAAGAAAGTTAGTGTTGAAGTAGGTCACAGCCTCATCAAGTTCAAGATGGGTCAGTGGTGACCAGTCACATGCTTGCAATTTGTTCAGGAAACTATTTGGATTAAAGAATTTTTTTGAGCGGGAAGTTTTGAGATTATGAGTAGTTGGGATATTAAGTTTTTGTCTAATAATGTAAGTAAGCATGTGGTCACTGATATTGTTGGGAAGGGTTCCTGGAGTATAATTGCTAGGGTGGTTAGTAATAAGGATCCAGTCAAGAGTAGATTCTTTCCTTTTAGGTTTGCGGATTCTAGTAGGAGTGGTTATTAATTGAGAGAATCCACAGAGATTTAAGTGGTTAATAGGGTTCTGGGAACTGCAGGTGAACCAGTCTATGTTTAAGTCACCCAGTACAATGGTCTCCTGGGGTAGTTGGGTAGATAGGTAATTAAGTAAGTTTTCAAGAGTATTAGTATTGTTACCAGGGGGAAGATACATACAAATTAGGTAGATAGATTTGGAGTTGTTGATTTGGAGTTTAGTAGACAGCATTTCAGATTTGGTGTCTAATGATGGAAGCTCATTAAAGAGGGAAACTTGGAGATTAGATTTATAGATAATGGCTATACCTCCACCTTTTTTGGCTTTGCGGTCAAATCTAAGAATATTATAGCCTGGAGGGGTAATTTCCTGGTCTTGAGTAGAAGATTTTAGCCAGCCAATTAAGCTCAAAATAAACTTTAAAAATAAACAACTCTGGTGAAATCCTAACCTTAATAGGGTATATAACAAAAGGAAAAAAGTCATCTCTAAAATCAGGAAGAACAAAATGATAGGAGTTCTCTAATTAATTAGTCCTTTTAGTTTATTGTTTAGTTTAAGTCCAACAAGGCCAATTATGAGATCAGAATAGCCTCACAGAGCAAAAACAACTACAAGGCCCTTTACAGCTATGTCCATAACCTCAAAGGCAGTACATATCACTATGCCTAACTGTTAGTTAATGGTGCCATCTTCACTGAGCACAGCAATATAGCAAATTTGCTGGTTGACAAATTTAGCTCAAATTTCACCCCCACTCCCCCTGCCTCACCCCATGAAATACCTACTAACATAACCCCCAACTCTTAACAGGAAATAAGTCCTAAGGTGAAAAAACATAGCCTCAATGGGCATCGACAGTATCCAGGTATGCCTCCTAAATAACTTGAAATATGACCTATCTGGACCATTTGAATCACTTACTGTAGCCTCAGAACAGGTTTCGTACCACAAGAATGGAGCACTTCAATGGTTATCCCACTTCACAAAGGTGGACCATCAACTGACCCTGAAAACTACAGACCTATTAGTTTGACTAGTCTAATATGCAAAACCATAGAATGAATTATCATGGAGATGATCAACAAAGACAGGCAACCTTCAGACACTGGACCAGACCCAACCCAATCCAGTTTGGCTTTGTCAAAGGAAGATCATGCCTATTAATTCTTGTAGACTTCTCTGAGAAGGTCAACAAGATAATGGATGACAAGAAAACTGTGCATACTGCCTACCTGGACCAGGTTAAGGTGTTCAATACAATATCCCTCTCTGGTATAGTTGATAAACTCACCAACTGGGCATAGATCCCTATATAACTCACTAGATTGCCAGCTGGCTCACAGACAGAACTCAGGAAGTCAGGATTGATTATACCATCTCCACTAAGAGACTGGTCATCAGAAGGGTACTTCAGGACTACTTGCCAAGACTGCTCTTATTTGGCATTTACTACTTGGAGGTAAATGCCAATGTCAAAGGCATTTGGCTCACAAAATTTGCAGATGACTGCAAATGGGGAGCTATTTTACATTCCCCCATGACATAAGCATCTTAAAAGAAGGTGTAAAACAGATAAATGACTGATGACAAAGTCATGGACAAAAATTCAATTGATCCACTTTGTTGTAGAATTGATCAAGTTTATTTGACTGGCAGGACTTGAAGCTGATGAATACAGGTGGATCATAATAGAAGTGTTAGTAGGAAGAAGGCTATAGCTATGTTAATTCAGGCCTTATCTGTAAGGAAGGGTTTGTCCCTATACAAAGATCCTAACTTTTGGTGTGTTCTTTTGATTACCTATTGAATACAATAGCAGAGTTTCATCGGGTTATGTATGGTCACACTTAATAGCTTAGCATGTCAAACCACTTTAATTTGTGTGAAAAAAAGTGTGTGTTTGTTTTTTTGAAAGGACTGGTGCCTGGGAGTAAAGAGCATAAACATGGTCTTCTTAAGGTTTAAGAGGAGTTAGATTTATCCAGCCAGGATTATAAGGAGGAAAAGACTGTTAGACAAGTTCTTGAAGTATGTAGCGTCTTGGCTGCATGGCTTGCTAAATGAATGCCAAGACTGCATTTGCAGCTAAGCTGAAGTGCTTTGTGTGTGGTGATTTAACTGTAGCAAGCTGCTTGTAATATTTGTAGTAAGTTTAAAACACAAAGTTGAGGGTAGGGTGCTAGATGAGCTAGCTACAGTTCTGGAACTATTTATGCTATTAACACAGAGATAATGGCATAGAAAAGTCTTAGACAGAAGTCTGTAAATGCTGAATACTAAGGTTGTTTCTGTGAGATGTATTTGTTTGAATGACTCTTAAGCTGAGGAACTTTGTTTCTGAAAATAGTGATGCAACCTGTGTGCACATATGAACTGTTTGTGTGTGTGTGTGTGTGTGTGTGTGTGTGTGTGTGTGTGTGTGTGTGTGTGTGTGTGTGTGTGTGTGTAAAATAGAAGCTAAAAATTAAGGTGTACAAAACAGTGGTGCAACCATTATTTTTGTATGGTACAGAAACTTGAACAATGAAGATGAATTAGTTGAGGAATCAGAGGTAATAGAGATAAAGTATCTCAGATGGGTGATATGATGCTCACTGATTAAGAAATTAAGTTATCAGAGCAGAAGCCAAAGTATTTCCAACTGCAGAAAAGGTTATGGAGGACAGATTACTGTAGTTGAAGCATATTTGCAGGAAATCAGAAGGTCATTAGGTGAAGAAGATTTGAGAGTGACGGGAAGAAGGCAAGTAGAAATGAGCACACCCAGCAAATTGATGGATTGTGCGACAGACCAGCTGCTACAGTCAGTTATGACTATTGAAAAAGGTAAGAGAGTGGCACTGAATTGAGGGACTGTAATAGTTCATACAACACCCTGTGTGTGTGCCAGAGGTGTATATGTGGTGGAGTGCAGGGAACAGCCATGCCAGATGTAAGGTTTTAGAGGTGATCATCAGCTAATGGTGGGCCGTGAATGATGACACTGTATTTGTGTTCAGAGGTAAAGCTTTGACAAACTTTATGTCTGGTATTCTAACTGCAAGCAGTAGTAAAGCCACTTGTTACATTTGCGGCTAGTAGTTTGTTACAGTTTCTTTATAGCCACCAGATCAAAGAAGTGCATTAGCTGCTATAAAGGATAACTATGGCTGTGGTGAGTGTATGTGTTTTTGTCATAATTGCACATTTAGCCTTGTGTGTAGTACCTGTATATATGTCTGTTTTCCTGTTTTATTTTGTGTAGTCCAAGAATAAAGTTATTGGAACTGGCAGAAGTGCAAATCTTGCACTATTTAAATCATTCTTTCCATAAAATGGGGTGCATGTTTGTGCACATAGGATAGCAGGAAAAAGGAGCAAAAGAGAGATGAGCATACACAAGGGAGACAGGGAAGGCAGAAAAATGGATTGGGGAAAGGAGTGGGGAGAGGAACTGAATACTCTTGTAAGATAGGTGACCTTTTTTGTTTTGTTTTGTTTTTTTTTGTTAGAAGGATATAAGGGAAGCTTTTTTTACTCACTATGTCCTGTAAAGAAAGTACTGCAACTGTTTATTTTCCAGAATTTATGTTTGGTCCTTCCTAACATGAACTAGACAAACAATCAAGGAACATTTGAAGTCTCAAGGGATATGTAATTCACTGTTTACATTGCAGTATGTGGGTGGGTGGGAATTTTGAACACTGGATTGCAATATCCACAGTGATTCTAGCATCAGGAGTCTAAGGCTGTACAGTAAGGCTCTGCAAGAGAGCATGGGTAGGAGCAGTCTATAGCAGGTAAAATTATTTTCATTAATTAATTATGTTATATATTCAGCTGTAGCAAGCAACAACCAACCAGATAGCCAAACCTCTCAACTTTCTTTGATGTAAAATGCTGACATTTAAATTACTTAATTTTTCATCTGTTCTTTAGAAAAAAATAGCGGTTTACCAGTAAATTATTGAGGGATGTTGTCACTAAATTATGGCAAATTTGAGTCTGAGACTTTCTGTGAAGCAGCTTAGAATACTTAAATGTATGGAAACTGTTTGCATGGAGCAAAGTTGAAATACATTACATGGCCTTTATTTTTACCAGATTAGGCACATGAAGAGATGATAATTACAAAAAAAGCTCCATAGAAGAATAAACTGTAAAACATAAGAAATTCATAATAAAATAAAATGTTAAAAGTAAATACATCCAAAGTTTAACAACTGTAGTATCACATTCGACAAAATAAGAGGGAGTAAAAGATTGAGATTAAAGAACAAAAAGTACAGGACAGAAACTTTGGAGCAGACAATCACTGCTTGTGACAGACCTTTTTGATTCACAGACAGCCCTACCACATTGATTGTTTGTGATCTGTAGAACTGTCAAGGTGGACTGCCCCCAAGTTCATCATAAATGTTAATGATGCAATCCAGGAGAGCAGCATATGATTATGAGTCATGTGCTGTCATCCAGAAATGGCTGCAGTAAGTGGTTTACACAAAGCAGTTCATAGAACCTGGCTATATAAATTAATCCCACCAGCTGCATTAACTAACATGGCCAAAAGTTGATTTACACCCATTACTTTCAATGGGAGAGGCTGCATTAGTATAAGTGTCTGAGAGTTTGGTGGAGAGGTAGTTGTCAGATGATGTGCTTGAGTGTGTGTGTGTGTGTGTGTGTGTGTGTGTGTGTGTGTGTGTGTGTGTGTGTGTGTGTGTGTGTGAGTGTGTGAGTGGATGTTTGGGGAAGCGAAAAAGTAATGGGAATACAAAGATCCATAATGTTTCTCATCTATATGCATTTTCTGAACAATAAGAATTATGAAGCTGCAATGTCTGGCATTATAGACTGACTGAAATCAATGATTTTCCAGATAATAAAAAAAATTGACAATGGACCAAGCAACAAACTTAAGGATAATCGGGAACATTCTGCAACATCAAGGACAGTTCAGTTCAGAGCAATGATGAGGTGATATCATGGGCATTTGAGAGCTACATTAAGAAATAATTACCTTACCTCCTATACCTGCTACTCTCTATTTGGATGGGAAGAAGACTTCTGGCATTTATAGCAGGTGCAGTATATGTCTTTGTACTGCTTATGAATGAAGATGCTCAAGAAAGAAAAAGAAGAAAGCATTCAGTTGCCATTTTGACTATTTCTTTACACGTGAGCAACAAACTCCTTTCAAACATGTAGTGCTGTGCATGTTTGAATACCGTTTGTGGTCCAAGTATAAAAAAATACTTTGGTGATATTTTAATACTTTTTTTTTCCCTAGTTAAAATGTGTTGAAAATCAGTGGCTATTAAATTCATCAAGTAAGCTAACAAAGTTTGCTAACAGTCTACATGCATTGAAAGAACTTTAAATAATTGTAGATGGATTACCAAACTGCACTATGCATGATGGGCAGCTGTGGGCCCCAGATAGCCATTTGTGTCATCCTAGTTGTAATCTACCATTGCTGGTGGCTGTCTGTGAAAAAAAGTAACTAACCCTCTTTTGCTGACTCATTTTAAACAGTCGCTAATCTGGCTTTGTCAGACTAGTGTACATTTGTGTGAAGTAAGCTGGACTACTTTACTGTGATTAGTACATATTTGTGTGAAACAAACATGACGTACATCACTCATAGTTTTATTATTATTTATTATTATCATAATCAGATACCTGCAATGCACACAGTCAGTAACTGATGAGAACTGAGGCCATCTCTAGATAAAATTAACTAACTCTAGCTCTAATTTTTTTCACTGCTAAATAACAGTCACTGAATTGGCATGATAGAAATTGTGTCACATAGTATATTGTATTTGCTGAAATCAGCATCCAGCTAATATTGATATGGATTGTGTGTGTGTGGGTGTGTGTGGGTGTGTGTGTGTGTGTGTGTGTGTGTGTGTGTGTGTGTGTGTGTGTGTGTGTGTGTGTGTGTGTATACCATCAAAAAACAGTTTAAGTTGTATTTTCCAATATAAGTGTAACATTTTGTACTGTATTAATAATGTACCATTTCAATGAATGTCTGTGAAAAGTAGCTTTCAATTGCAGTGTATTTAAGAATAAGAAGCTGGTGATAATTTATTTTACTTTCCATCACAGACATGATAAGTGGCTGCCTTTGGTGGTCTGGCAATAGCAGGATGGATGTGAAAGTATCTACTCATTAGCACAGTGCTGCAATGAATAGCACTGTTATCTTGTACTGCTTGGCAGTAGTTGAGGTCTTGGCTATTGATTCTTCTGTGCAGACTCTGCTTGCTGTATTTGTATCTGTGTGGGTTTATCCATGTGCTCTGTTTTTCTTCAACACCCCCCCCCCCCCCCAAGATGAACTGGTGTTCCTCCAGTTTCCCTGTAGGTCAACATGCAGCATGTGTTTCTGTTTCTGCATCTTATGATGGAGCTGCCTTGTCTAGAGCAATGATTTTTCACACAGAGGTTCACAGATAAATACTAGGCTAGATGCCCTTCTGGGCAATTTTATGCCTAGCTAACCTCCCTTTTTATTATACACTTACATTACCTCTGAGAGGCCTGGTCTGTCACAAGATGCAGTGATTGGTTTGTATGGGTGAAACAAATTACTGCCACTGATTTTTTTTATGTGTGGAAACACATAATGTTGCTGGGCACATGCATAAATCTTCTGGGTGCCAGGAAAAAAAAAAGTAATCCATTTTTCAAAAATAAGGCATAAAAATGCAACACAGTGCATCCAGATACTCAATACTTCTGGAGTCTCCAACACATCCCTGGCTGTTTATATGAATTTTTGTACAGGCTTAGTAGTGGTTTCTGCCCTTTAACCCACATAGTTTAAAACCAGCTCTGCTCTGATATGTGCGCAGAAGGTCACTGTATCTTGTTTAGAACAGTGTGGTTAATATATTCATAATTACTCGAATTTTCTTCATAAATCTCAGAGACATGCACATAAGGTTGCTATAGCTTGTTTTGGGGGGCTGGGGGTGGTGTAGTCATTATTACTCTAGCTTGCATAGTAAACCACAAGAGGTTTACAGAGAAGGTAACCATAGCTTCTCTATGTACAGTATAATGTCTAGGAGAATACGTTGATATAGATTACTAAGATTATTGTTTTCACTGTCCTCACAACTAAACAAGTAAGTCATTTATTTTGGGATAATGTTAATTTTTGTCACTTTCCTCACAATCAAACATCAGATGGGCACACTGGGGTCTATATTATAATCTCTAATATTTAGAGGTTTGTATATGTCTGAAAGCTATTGGTTGAAATAAGTTGTTATATTTTTATTTTTACTTCTGTTTTGTCCCCATCTGACATCAGAGTGATATACAGAAAGTGGTTGTCAGTCATTAGAGCTTAGCAGTAAGGTATTATATCACTGAAGCAACTTTAAATATATGACTGTGACTATTGTGAGGCTTCATTTTCGCAAGCATTTGTCTACCCAGTGTATGGTTAACTGCTGTTTTGAATGCTTTGAACATTAAGACTTTGATGCAATGTATTCCTACCTGGCAATGGATTTCATTCAGTTCTCATGATTTTTTTTTCAGGCCATCACTGGATCAAATGTTTGTGGAAAAAAAAAAGCTCTAAAGTGCACCTTACAGGATCTATTATCCCCTGGTATTTTGGGGCTGAATGCTGGTTTAATTCAGTTATTTTCTCCGCTGTTATTAGAGTGCAGTCTTGACAATTTAGGTGGTACTGAAAGGATGACAGGGAAAAATTAAAGTAAAAGACAATAATCATTTTTTAAATCCTGATTCTTGCTCAGGCCATCATTAGATGAAAAGGTTGTTTAAAAAATATCTAAAATGCACATCAGTGTAGCTAGGACCCCATGTCTTCTGGCGGCATAGTGACCACCCTTAGTCCTAGCTTATCTCAGTTATTTCCTCCCTAGTTATTAGAATACAGTCTTGCCTGGTTAGGATGTATTGAAAGAATGTAGGAAAAATATGAACGGTAAGACAAAAATTTGAGAGAAGGAAGAAAAAGATATTGTGGATAGTATGTGGAGGCTGGGACTGAGGGAAACTCGAGAGCACCAAGAGATGCATGGGAGGCAATAGGTAGTGGGGGTCTCTGTAGAGCACTTCCCTTTCCTTTCTTAGAATTTGTGTTCAGGCCATCATTGCATCAGAAGGTTGGAAAACATCACTAAAATGCACCTCATAGCATTTACAATACCATTGCTTCTGATGGCTTATCGGACACCTGACCTCGCTTAATTGCATTATTTTAACCACAGTTATTAGAGTTCAGTCTTGCCTAGACATGATCAGTTGAAGGAAACATAGGAATAATACTAGGCAAGTAATCATGAGGATCATAAGTCTGTGCCTCCCTTTTTTAAGCAAATGCTTATTAAATACTATTACTCACATCCCAAACTGACCAGGGCTGTACTCCTGGTATAAATGTGTGTCTATGTATTCAATCATCAAAACTAACCTTAAATGTAGTAAAAGTAGTACTTTGTTGAGATTATGCTTTGTTAGGAACCTACCTCTCCAGAGACTCTTGTTTATTTACTGGTGTAGATTTAAGTTTCTAGTGTCAATGACTGTAGAGACACTTTTTTAGAAAAATAGGAGGTCAAATACATTAGAATTTTCCAAGATTTGAAAAGTGCAACACCAGTCACCTCAGAGCAGCCTGAAGGCTACAGAGTACAGAGAGAAACATACTAATCTGTCAGGATAGTTGAAGGGTTCAAGGTCTTTATTTTATATTGGTTAGGTACCTTTGGGATCAGGTGACTGATATGCCTTAATTTATACATTTCAAATAAGCCATTGTATGCAATGGTGGGTCTGATAATGAACGAGTACAGTGGTAGGATGACTTCTTGGGATCTTTTAAAACATTTCCATTGAAATTAACTGGGAAATGCAGAAAGATTTCCTGGTGTCTATATTATAATCTCGAACTTACGGAACATCAAATACAATATGGTTGACACCATAATATCGAAGTTCCTTAACTTTGAAAATAAAAAAAAAATTTAAACATCAAGCTACTTAAATATACCAACTCCGAGATCGCACTTTAACGTATTATGGTGCGGAAAGGGAAGATTCCCTTTCCTACACTGTAGTGCGATCTTGGAGTTGGTATATTTAAGTAGTGGGGGAGTACGCAGCCCCCCACATGGGAGGTGTAGGGGGGCTTAACCCCCTGTCTATACTCGTTAGTTTTTATTTTGTTCTACAAATATTTTTATTGTGTTTTGATTGTTTAATAGTTTGATGTTTATACATTCGAACTATTAAACATTCAAGATTATAATATAGACCTGATTTCCTGAATGTCCATAGGTTTATAGATTAGTACTAGGCTAACTGCCCTTGCGAGCAATTTTAAGCCTAGCCAATTATCCCTTGTGAGACTCAAACCCTACACCTTGTGTTTGTAAGGCAAACACCTTAACCATTAGGCCACCCTCCCAACTGGTGTGTGGTGTGAATGCAGCTGATTGAGAGAGAGTTGTGTACGTAAGTAATCAGGTATTTTATGATAGGAGCTGTCTAAAGAGGAATAGTATTTAAAACACATGAGGTGAGAACAGCTCCTTTGCCAAATGTTACTATGTTACACATCTTTACATTTAATTTGAAATGTATTCCAGTATACCAGGTATGTGCATATTCCAGCCCTAGATGGATCCTCATAGGATAAGTAGATAACAATGCCAACCTTGCAGTAATCAGCAAACTTGATCAATCATACTTCTGAGATACTGGATTGTATGTCTGCAAAATAAACAGGTTAAGATAAGCAGTAGCCACTGACTGACCACTGTTCAATGACACCGCAACCTTTCCAAAAATGTTTACTAGGTTCAGAAGACAAGGCTTACCCTTCACAAAACTAAACAGATTGGGGTGTAGATCAGTTACGTTCCTTATGTATGCAGATTTTTTTTTATATGATACATTCTATGGTTTTGCATGTAAAGCTGGTGAGACTGATGGGCCTATAATTACCTGTGTCTGTAGAGGGGACATTGTTGTGTAGACGAATCACAGTGGCACCAGGCACAGATCTTGTGGAGAGCCTGAAGCAGAGGTTGAACAGTTTAAGTAGAGGCTTGGATAATATATATCTGGCACTGAAGAGAATGCAATGTGGAACCATGTCTGGTCCTATGAAAGTATTACTTTTATTCTTTGATAGGGATTCAAAGACTAATTCCAAATCAGTTTCAGGAAAACTAAATTTATAGGAATACTAAGGGCAACAATGTCAGTAGCTGGGGTATAGTAGCACTACATTCATCTGCTAATATGTTGGCTTTATCCTTGGGATTGGAATATGTGATGATATAGCTGAGCTCAGTGCATTGATTGACATTATTCCTTAACTTCCTGACATAACCCAAGACAAATTTGTCATTGCCTTTGTTATCTGGAGTAAAATTAAGCTCAGACTCTGCTTTACATTTTATAGTATTTATTTTAAGTTTCTTGATGAGATATTTTAGAGTGATCCTGACATAAGGGGTTGCAGACTTCTTACGTTTCATTATTTGTATTCACTTATACAGTTTATTAACACATGAATGCCACCAGTGAGGTTTATTCCCGAATTTAGCATTATAGTAAGGAAGACAGGTACTCACTTTTCTATGCAGCTGTTCATAGAATAACATCATCTACTGAAGCAGTTGCAACAAATTTTCATTGATTTGAATCTTGATATCATTTTCTGTGTGTGGAGGATGCCACTCAAGACCAGTCTTATCCTTGATTCTGGGGACTGTTTGTCTTAAATTATCATTCACTCTAGTATGGACTGCAATCATATCATATTTATAGTGGATGAGAGATTTTTAAGGGATCTTGAAATATCAGCAATCCTGACTCCAATGAGCTACATAACTAACCCTGCTGTTTTTTATCTTGTTGAATGTAGAGTCAGTGTGCCCAAAAATGGAGTCATTAATTCCTAGGATGCTCCCCAAAGTTGATTTATTATTGTCATGTTCAAGGATGCTTTCTTATTTGCGATATATTGATGAAGGAATGCATGTAGCAGATGCATTTGGGGCAGGGGTTGTTGATGCCTAATATTAGAAATTCTAGGAGGCTTAGACAGTAATTTCTTAACAGTACCAGTGTATGACTGTTTTAGGCTAATAATATGAGGAAGTTATTAAAGTCAGGGAGACACACTGTGATGTTCACTGCATGCATGGCATTTCAAGGTAGCTGCCTCCAAATCAGCTATGTGATGACATTGCTCACAGATGGAAACAGTGTGGCTGAGCAAGAGTTCATTTTCAGTGAGAACATGGCAGTCCTTATACTGCCTTATGAAACCAACTGCTAGAAAGCTGTAAGTGGAAGGGAAGTTAGCCTGCTGTTTCTCCATGCTGGCCAGTGTGGGAAAATGCAAAACAGACTTCCTAGAAAGTATCTGGATTCTAAGTTGAGGTAAGACTGCCTAACCACACTTCTAAATATTTATCTAATGGTCATAAATCAACTAAAAACTAAATAATCATTTTATAATAGTTGCTCTGACTTCTCAGTGTATGCCAACTTACAATGACAGTGAAAATAAACATTAACAATGATTTTAATTACCTGCCTCAGTGTGTTTTACAATGTAATAGATTTCATTAAAACAAAGCAGTAGTACAGAAGAGAGAGACTGTATTACATAGATGAATGCATATAGTCAAAACAGTGTAGTTATTGTAGCTGAGCAGTGAAATTGGTGATTATGTCTTGGCTGCATACATTGACATCCCTTTATCTGAGATGATGACTGCATGGGGTCTAGGTATGTTGAAGAATGCATACAGGAATGTGAATTAGTGTTTCATGAGTGTAAATGACTGTGTGGTTATTTGTTTGTAGATGCTTGGGTGCCTTTGCTACAGAGATGCATGGCCTGTTAGGGAGATCACTAGTGCAGTCAAGTCTGAAAACACAGTGTTTGATTCAGAGAAATGGTAATCAGTCACTGATGAGGTCTCTGTGCAGCTTTACCATGTCAATGATTTGGAGATTCCACCTGATGCACTAATTGGCCAACCCAGTGTGGCCAGTTAGCATGTGCAGAGAGGAGAGAATATCTCTTAACCCTTGTCATAGACTGCACACATGTGCATATTCTAGCACCAAGAGATTGCAAAAGGCAATGAAATATCAATTGAAATGGGCATTACAGTATTAGCTGACAATTAATGATTAGTGCCAATGGTATTATCAAAGTCCTGAATGTCTACTGGGGAGGAGCTGCCTACCAAAGGTGATGATATTACACTTTTAGCATTTACTTTGAGCCCATTTTAGTACACTTGGTGATGGCAGAAACTTTTCAATAGGTAACATTTATCTGAAATTACATTTTTTCATCATTAAGAATTCATTACATCTTACTTTGCTACAACTTTTAAGTGCAAGATGAATTGTGGGAGACTTGACAGTACCCAACCTTAGACTGTACCTATTTTTTTTAAAGAGGGTTAGGCAAGTCAAGCCTAAGGTGAATTTATGAATACCCATCCAATCATCCTGTTCCTGTATGAGGGAAGATAATGTATCACATTGCTTAATTTGCAGTAGGAGTCTATTATAGAGGTGGTGAAGGCACTGTGTCATGAACCTGTTTCATCACCACTTCTTATTTGCTGATGAAAGTTTAGATCCCTAGTTCTGATATTCGCAGGACTATTTGATTTGTGGATATATCAGTGATACAGGACCACTGAGTCTCTAATTGTATGGAAGGCAAGGCATAGATCTCCCTTCAGAAGTCTATAAGATACTGAATAAAGAGACAGTGCTTCCAGTCTTTCCTGCTAGTTTAGGGATTTTTAAGCAAGTAATCTTAGTTAGGAACTTCTGGGGAGTCTTTCTAATTGTTCAATATGTCTGGAGAGGTGCAGGGAAAAGGGGCATTGTACTCAATAACTAGCCTAATCAATACTGAATGTAAGAGGATATGACTTCTCTAGATCTGGATGGTTTTCATGTGGCAGTTTCTGTGCTGCGTAGAAGGGCTTTCTGACTGCTGTCATTACAAGATGATCAAAGGAGACAGAGAATTATCAATCCAAGTTCCAGGGTCTCTAACAATATTTGATTTTGAAGTGGGGTATTGGTTATGTTATATGTTGGGAGGAGGTGTATTTACCAAATGTGACAATATTGCATTTTTTACCATTTAATTTGAGTCCATTTTAATATATCAGCTATTTAAAATGTAATTTCTTGTTGAAGAGCTTTAGTGTTAGAGGGGACCTGGCAATGACTCTCAGTTGACAGTCATCTGAAAACTTGGTTAGCCAGAGGACTTGGTTCATGTTCTGGAGATCAGAAAAGTCAATGCCAAACAAAAAATGTCCCAGTATTGAGTTCTGTGGGATACCACTAGTCATATTCATACTCTCTTATAAGGCTTCAGCTAACAGTACCAATATATATATACATACAGATATGTAGATATATATATAGATAGAGGGAGAGAGACATGGGGCATACTTACTACGACAGGTGCCTGGCAACCAAGGTATGGACTGAAGCTCAGTGTTGACACTGCAGTGCCATCACTTCTTGCCAGAACACTGTACCCATTAACTACTACATAGGTGTTAGTCTACCTAACACTGAAGGTGTGATAAGGGAACATGGGACACAGGTGGACAGTAGCCTCCCCTTTGATAATCACAGTGCCACACTGGTCATGTACTCTGTCTACGTGGTACACGCCATCACAAAAGGTGTGTCATCTAGGGAAATATAGGTCAGTGCTCCCCTCTACTTATCACACTTAAAACCCATTAGAGAGTACAATGCCAACTACACCAACTGGAAAGGCCACAGACATACCTCACAAAGCGTAATACCAGCCTCAAGCAGATGCCCTATGCAGACCGACTCACAAAACCACAGCTACACTGTGTTGCATAGCGCCTACCCAGAGGTGACCTCTGCCTAACATACTGAGCTATGTCACACCCATAGCTGTTGGACATCCTCCATGTACACATATTACAATCCCTCCCATATACACGGTCTAGGGCCCTACACCTTGTCAGCTCACTAAACATCACATGCTGGAGGGACAGAGTCCTAACTCAGAGACATGCCATACTGTGGAACAAACCGCCTATCAATAGCAAACAAAGCTCCTCATTAGCAGTTGTCATAAATACTCCTGATGATTGTTTGTGAGATAGGAAATACACCCCGGGAATCACCTCTGTGGCTCTGGTTGACAGGGGCAAGTGACATTAAATTACATGTGTGTCAAAGGCCAGGGTAGCGTATGGCTAGGCTGCTGCAGGCCCCACGGCCAATAGCGTATTACCACCCATGACACGAAGCACACACACATGTACTTAATGCAATAATTGCTATGTGAGGTTGACTGAGTGCGATGGTGAATGTGTTGGTGAATGTGTGCAAGGTCTGTAAATGTGTGATAGCTTAGTGTGAAATTGTTTCTGTCATGGTAGTTTGGGTCCTAGCTGTGATCCCAGCAAAAGATGTGTATGCTATTGCTAGGCAGAAAAAGTAGTATGGCATACGGTGTGATGTAGTCCCTTGTTGTCGACTGTGGTGTCCCATTGTAGGCTAAAGCAATACATGTATGCTTAGTGAGTGGTACTGCTGGTGAATCCAACTCCCATATGAACTGTAGTACTACCTGAAGCTGTAGGCCTAAACAGTACAGTATGGTGTATGTTCACATTGCTTGGAAACACTGTTTTGTGTCTTCACTGTAGTCCTCACAGATTACATACCTCAGGCATAAGGTTTTGTAAGTAGTGACACACAGTACTGTATAGTACACAGGTAAAGCTTATCTGGGTTGGCATACATTTGTGTGTTTTATGTATGTCTGATGTGTGTGTACGTATGCCTGTACCAAGACCTCAATCATATCTGTTTTACAGAGTATACGTGTGTATCTAGAAACATGTATAGTCTAGTATAGCAGTATGCCACCTATAGCAACAACTGTGCACATATGTTAGGTAGGGGTTTGGCATCAAAGACTACTGTGGTATACTGGTAATACTGTAACTGTACTTTACATTCATTGCAATGGATGACATCTTTCTTCATCCATTAGCTTGATATATACCTCCTGTGGCTAGGTGGTGCATTGTGTCACATACAGTGTGCCATGTACTGTTGTATAGTCTTACATACTGGTTTCACTTTGTTGCTGTGCAGAACATGGTTTAATATATAGAATGTGCCAGGCACTGTCAGGCAGTTGTGGGCTGAGCACTGATATGTGGTATTAAAAGTGTATATCTACTGACAGCCAATAGGTTGCTATATATGGCATTTCAGTGATGCCTGTACTTCAGAATGTTAAGTGTGTTACATGACTTGCTCACAATTATTGTTTTATTTTCTTCCAGGGATATGTCTCACTATCGCAACCCTGCATATTCCCCATGAAGAGAAGGAAATAATCCTAGCCACCCTACTACAACATCACACACTGCTGCTCTCAGGAACCAGCCATGACCAGCATGGGCGCACTGCACTGTGGCAAGATGTTGTCCGTCGGGTGAATGACGTAGGCATGCATAACCGGACTTCGTTAGGCA
>NC_056741.1:1745400032-1745406528 GCF_019279795.1 Protopterus annectens | reverse complement strand
AGCTCCCATTTTATCAGTTTTAGAATTTCTTTCTCAACTGTTCAGCCAGGGATCAGCTGCTGCAACTATCAAAGTGCAGTTGGCATCCATTTCTACATTTCATGTTGCTAATGAACCCAATCTAATGGTGCACAGACTTTGTAGGGCTTTTCTGAAAGGGACTATGCTACTTCGACCTCTTTGATCCTGTAATGCCATGGGACCTTAATTTTGTGATACAGCGGCTTACCTCACCTCCTTTTGAGCCCACGGCAACCTGTGACATTAAATTTTTGTCTTGGAAGACAATCTTTTTGATAGCCATCACTTCGGCTAGGCGGGTCTCTGAACTCCAAGCTTTATCGGTTCGGCCCCTTTACTTGGTATTTCACAAGGATAGGTTTTCGCTAAGACCTAATCCTTTCTTTATGCCTAAGGTTGCTTCAGTGGTCAACCTCAACCAGTCCATTGAGCTGTCTGTATTTTTCCCTGAATTCTGTAACAGGGCAGAATTTAAGTTTCATCAGCTAGATGTCCACAGACAATTGTGTTTCTATTTACATAGAACAAAAGATATTAGGAAATCAGATCAACTCTTTGTCTCGTTTTCGGACAATAGACTCAGGGCTCCAGTTTTATAAAGTAACTCTGTCCAGATGGATTTCTAGTTGCATTTCCTTCATTTATACTTCAAATGGCAAGGAATTACCCTTTAAAGTGAAGGCACATTCTACACGATCGGTGTCTACCTCTACTGCTTTTCAGGCTAGGATGTCTATGGATGATATTTGTGCTGCAGCCACTTGGGCATCTCCTCACACCTTTATTAGTCACTACAAATTGGATCTGATATCTAGAGGCAGATCTTCCTTTGGTTCCACAGTGCTCAGGAGTATGTTCCAGTGAGCCACCCAAGGTTTAGGTGCTAGGGACACTGTCCCAAGGGTAAGAATGTAGGTGAGATTGGACTACATAACATCAAGAAGTTATGTACTCACCATAACGTTCGATGTATGTAGTCCATCTCGCCTCACATTCTTACAAACCCACCCACCTACCCCCTCCTGGAGGACACAGAGGTCGAGTCTCTGTTTTCAGCACTCCTTTTTGATGTGTTGAGTTGGTTCTTCCTCTGTGCGTGTTGGTGTGTGTGTATGTGAGCTTGCAGCAAAGAAGATCTGGGGATAGGTGCGTTGCAGCATGGAATACCTCTTAGCTAAGAGCCAGTTGAAGACTTCGAGCTAGAGTATGGCTGAGTCAGACTTGAGGTTCGGCTCTGAACCCAAGGGTAAGAATGTGAGGCAAGATGGACTACATACATCGAACATTATGGTGAGTACATAACATCATGTTTGATAAACTGGGATATCTATTTCTTCATTGTAGGACATGCCCAACCATTCCTAGAGTTAATAAACCAAAATTACATTGAGAAGTTGGTAATCAATCCTGCTAAAAGGCATAGCTTTCTTGACTTGATTCTTACAACCATGGCCACTTCTTGCACTGTTTATCTGGTATCTCCTTCGCCAATGAATTCTGACTACACACTTTTGACAGTCTCCTTTAAACTCTCAAAAGCCCCACTACAGCAAACCCAACTGAACTCAGGAACTACAAATGTGTTGACCTCAACCTACTCTATGCAGAAATATTAAAATTCACTTTTGATTGCACCATCCCTAACCATAGCTCTCAACCTCTTAGCACAAAAAATCTGGGCAAAGCCAAAAATAGTGACACATTTTAAATATTCCTCTTATAAACTTAGAAAGATGCTAGAATAAAAGGTCATGTGTTACCATACATTTTCTGAAGGATATGAAGTATGAAACTAAAATAGCTATCTGATTTGCCACAAAAATCCAGAAAAATCACAAATTTTATGAGGAATAGGCCAAAACTATGAGGCAAAAATCTGGACATTCAATGAAAATCTGAACAGTTGAGAGTTATGTCCCTAACCCTGGTACAACAGCAGGCTTAACTAGATTAACTATGGAATTCTACACCCATTTAGAAAAATGCCTAGAACTAGCATTCCCTACCAGAATCAAGTATTATATGATACACAGTATAACCCACCCTGGTATGGTCCATCACCATAAATAAACTCTACAACAAAGTAAATAAATAAACTTTTCAAATTGTATAGCAGAACAAGAGCCCTTCACTCAAGGAAAATACTAAAAGCATTACAAAAAACTGAAAAACACATTAATTCTAAATCCTTCTTTAATTACATTAGAAAACTAATAAATACTACCCTACATTGCTTGAAATGTATTTATAATCATGCCTCCTATTATGACCCAAAGATATTGCCAATATGCTTTCAAGCAAATTTAGTTACAACTTTGCTATCAAGCCTTCTATAGAAAGCCCCCGAAAACTTGAATTCCTTACTCCCTCAATTATCAAAAGATTGTTTACTAAAAGTGCTAAGACCAAAAAATACTTCCGTAATGGAACCTGACAATACATTTGGCTGCTTAATTGACAATATTAAACATCCTTTGCTTACCTCACTCCTTTAAATGTTTAGCGTAAGTTTAGCTACTGTGTTTTTCCCCTGATGAGTGGCACACTGCAGTGGTGATGCCCCACCGTAAGGGTAGCCTTAAAACTGACCTAAGTAATAACATGCCTATTAGACTTACAAGCCTCATCTACAAAACCATGGCATGTATTACAACTGACCACATAAGCTATGATATCAAGAATCTGATTAGACTTCATCCACAACAGTTTGGCTTTGGGAAGGGTAGATCCTGTTGTGTTAATCTGGTAACTACTTTGAAAGGGGTACGGAGGCTGTAAATGGTGGCATTGCAGTGAACAGACTATCTTGACATCGACAGTCCCCATGCTGACATCATAAAAAAGTCTAAATGCTTTAAAAATCAACCATATTTGGTAAGATGGATAGCACACTGTCTGAAAGACAGAAGCATCACAATGTGAGTTGCAGGAACCTCATCAGAAAGTGGGAATATGAGCAGTGGTATCCCTCAGGTCATGGTGTTGGGGGTCTCTCCTTTTTGGCCTTTACCAGAGTGCCAAGAGTTCTAATATGCAAACAGTTGCAAATTTGGGGCTGAAATTAAGTCACCCAAACCCTCCAGAAGGAATTCTCTCTAGTAAGCTTTTAGTGTTTTAAAAATGGGATCAAACTAAATGTTAAAAAGTGTGGTACTGTCACTTTTCATGGACAACCCCTCTTACTCATCAAGCAGTTTAGAAAACACATTACTACAACACAAAAATGTAGTGAGGAACCTAGGACTTTGGGTGGATAATTCCCTCTCTTTTGGTCCCTGTGTGACAGCAGTTGTCAGGAAATCCTTTTACTTAGCACAGCTTATTGCCAAAGGAATATTATCAAGGTGTAAAGAGTTAATCATTCCCTTATACGCAGTATTGATCAGACCAATGATCAAGTACAATGCCCCCTTTGAGATGTATTTCAGTAAACATATCATATGATCTTAACCAAAAAGATCCCGAGCCTAAAGCTTCTGACCTAGGTTGGAGGCTCTACCCCTTTAGTCATTGTTTTATAGACTTTTTTTTGGGGGGGGGGTATTTATCTTGCATACCAAGTTGTAAGAGATTCAGTTGTCCCAGGCATCCTGGATCTCTGCAAGTCTAACAGCTCCATCAATACTAGAAACATGGAGCTAAATCTTTACCTACATGAATAAAACAGTGGAATGGTAGGTTTCCCAAACCTGTGGAATAAACCTCCACTGCATATTAAGAAGTATTAACTCTTTGTCTTCCATTAACCGTAACTTACATGACTGGCTGGGTGCCCAGAAATCTACTCTAAGACTGACTGGTATGACCTCCTGGAGAAAGGAAGTGCCAACTCAGGGAGAGTAAATGATAATAAGACTCAATAGCCTTAGAATATCTATGAAACCAAAATGGATTTACATCTCCATGGAGTATAACAGGAAAAATGCACCCAGAAACAAAAATTAAAAAAAGTTTACTTTATTTCGATGGAAAAAAAAAAAACAAATACTTCTAAATATAAAATAACGTGAAATACACAACAAATTCAAACATGCCAATGGACACCCAATGCTCTGTATAAACCACCACTAACAACAACAAAAAAAATCTGGATCTAGAAAAATCTGAACCGAATCCACAAAAAACGAATGCACTTTAACGAAAGCGCTTTCATCAAAGTGCGTTCGGAAAAAAAAAAACAATAAATCTTCTTTTATGCAGGGGGGCAAGCCCCCCTGCACCCCCATCCCCCACACACCCTCTGCTTTTATATTCTCACTCTGAAGTCACACTACAGTGGAGAAAAGGGAATTTTCCCTTAACCGCACAGTAGTGCGACCGGCACAATGAACATACTTATCCGAAAGTGCTGCTTCAGTGAACAGCACTTTCGGTTAAGTATGTTCGATGATGTCTGCTTTGGCAGATTGTGCTGTCGGGGATCTGTATGGATCCCAAAAATCTACTGCAGCAATGTCCAAACTCAAAAGTGGTTAAACCAGTTTTATTGTTCATCACTATACTAAAGGAACTTCATCAGGACAAAAAAAAACAGCCATAAACAATCCGTAAAATACATTAATACACTGAAAATGATATCACAATTCCCTCACTTTTTAAATGTCAAATTATTCTCGTTTTTAAAAAAAAAATGTAGATAGCCAAAATCAATCATTGTAATTTAATTATTTCCTATTGTAACCATAAGACTGAATTAAGGGAAACATTTATATGGGGAGGTTCAATGGCATTTAACATTATCTACCATACCAAGTGCCTATACTCTTGATATGTACACCAGTTCTCCCCTCTCAATGTGAGACTAACCTGCTCGCAAACAAAACACAAACATTTTTTAAAAAATTCATACATACTTTACTATAAAGCCTTAATCGAAACCATCACATGCAAAAACAACTCCAGGGAATCACTGTTTGCCCATGAAATAGCAAAAAATATGGAACAACCTTCCCCCTGACCTCAGACTACAAAACCCACACCCTCCTTCAAAAGCCTACTTAAAACATACCTCTTCATCAACCATCTATGCAACTGTAATTGACCCCCTGAAGCCTCATCCACTCACTATTTCTGTACCCTATCTGTCCAGGACAACACAAACAACACCATCTAATTATACCTATCCATGTATGAGCAATAACCTATATATGAGTGTGTGTGTGTGTGTGTGTGTGTGTGTGTGTGTGTGTGTGTGTGTGTGTGTGTGTGTGTGTGTGTGTGTGTGTATGTATATATGCTCTTACATGTATATCTGCTTGCTCATATTCAGTTGTAAAATATCTTGCAATGCTCTACCAGGTTCTTATCTACTCCTGTATATTTTGTATTTTCAAACAAAAGGGGACTATCTTCTTATTGTATACTAATGGCTGTAAATTCTACAGTCTGTATGCTACTACTCTGTAATGTCTCTTTTGTAAATTTTTCTTCTCTCTGTAAACTTATGGAGTTTTTCTCCCCAGGACTCCACTGGAAATGGACACTTGTTGTCCAGTCAGACTATCTTGTCAAACAAATGTTAAATAAAATAAATAGGTTCATAGGTTCATAAGTAGGTACTAGGCTATCGGCCCATGGGCCTACATAAGCCTAGCCAACAAGGTTCCCTGGCTTTCGCCACCCAAGGAAGTTATTTTCCTGTGCCACTATTGAGTAGAGACACAGAAGTGATCCCCGGGGTGTATTTCATATTTCCCACCCACTCATCAAGATTTTTCTTGAAGAGTGCTAATGAAGAACTTTGCTTGACATAGATGGGTAGCCTGTTCCAGAGTATGGGAAGTCTCTGGGACAGGAATCTATCCCTCCAGCATGTGCTGTTTATTGTGGGAAAAAAGGTCTAGGTCCCTAGAGCGTATAGCTGGGAGAGACTGTGATTTCTTTAGGTGTAGCATGTCTAACAGCTTTGGGTTTGACATAGCTTTATATGTTAGGCAGAGATCACCTTGGAGTAGGCGATATGCTATGGAGCAAAGCTGGAGTTTTTTGAGACGGTCAGTGTAGGACATTTGTTTGCGGCCAGTAATCCTCTTTGTGAGGTACTTCTGTGGCCTTTCCAGCTGCTGCAGATGTCTTGTGAGGTACATTCCAAAAGGGGCGTTGTACTCTGTAATGGGTCTAATGAGTGTCGAGTAGAGAGGAACAACGACCTCTTTTTTCCTGGATGAGAACCCTTTTCTGATGAGATGTGCCACGTAGAAGGACTTCCTGACTACTGTGGCAATGTGACTATCAAAGGAGAAACTACTGTCCACCTAGGTCCCAAGGTCTCTTATCACACATTCGGTGTTAAGTAGATTGCTGCCTATGTGGTAGTTCATGGGTACAGAGTTTTTACCAAAGGGGATGACACTGCACTTTTTGGCATTGAGCTTGAGGCCACGGCTCTGACACCAGGCATCTGTCTCAGCAAGGCCCTTCTGTAGGATGTCCACATCATTTGGGGACTTGACTATGGCTCCTAGTTTGCAGTCAT
>NC_056741.1:1745367532-1745395032 GCF_019279795.1 Protopterus annectens | reverse complement strand
AAGGTGCAGGGTTTGATTCTCACATGGGGTAATTGGCTAGGCTTAAAATAGCCCACAAGGGCAATTAGCCTAGTACTAACCTATAAACAATACTATACTCACAGAGAAGGGATAAATGTGTAGATTATTGCACAGCTAATAAAATGCTGCCTGCTTTAGGCAATTTGGTGTTACACCTATAATGCCCTTCTCAGGGCTCCCCACCTTTTTTGTCCCTCCTACTGAAACTTGTCTAATTATGACACTTAAAATTTATAAGTAAAGCAAATGAACTTGATAGCTATGTAATGTACTTGAGTAACTCATCTTTGGTTGCATATGCATGTAAGTACCTTCCCTTTACACTGACTTCGGTCAGGCAAGTCCTGGAAAAACAGGTTAAGGAAAGCAGTGCAGCATGACCAGCTATCAGCAAATGAGCATTGTGAATTATCAGCCATATGTGAAAGATGTAGGGTAATTTTTCAGAATTTTAACAACTAAGACATCAGTCCAAAGTGGATCTTCCTTTTTTTAATTCTTGCTAAAATGTATTATTTTTCATCATGTGATGACAAAGTTTTACTGTGCCTGTGGATTTAATTATTGCCATGCTTTATAGCCTTTTCTTCTCCCAAAAAACAGTTTTTATTTTTCACACAGAAACAAAAAAATACTGTATATAATATACGAAACTAAAAAATTTGATTCATGAATCTAGATTTTGCTATACAGTTTTAAGTATATTCAGTTGATTATTAATAATATAAGCCAAGTAAAGTTTTAAGTTTTAACCAAGATTTACACTTTGGATTTTTACATGTAGTCTTCTTTTCCTGAGAGGTACATTCCTAAACATACACAGATGGTACTGCATGGATTATGGAGTTAACTTGTGTTGTCTTTTCCTGCTGTCTATGTAGAATTTGCAATGTGGCGATATAAGAAGGAGGCTTTGTTCTCCACGTAATGAAACTAATGATAGTGATTTGAGTGGTACACGGCCTTGTGGGAAGTGTAACTACTGTCATTATTTAGACACTAGCGGTTATCTAAATTAAAGAATAATAAACTACATAAGTCCACTAATTCATCATTTCCAATAGGAAGAAAGGGGATCTAGATCTAAATTAAAGAATAATAAAGTACATAAGTCCACTAAGGGCCTATGAATGTAATTAACTAAAATTATCATGCATTGAAATGACAGTTTAAGCTCGTTTCTTTACTTTTATGGCAGTAAGCATTTTGGCAGTGCCATACTTTTCATTATCTTAAAAGTGAATTGACTGTTTCTTATGTTATGACCATATATATATATATATATATATATATATACACACATGCACACAGATATGATAAAAAGAGAGAAAACTAGATAGAATATAGAATTCACCTATTTTGAAATGTCTGTTTTCCAGAATACGATGCAAAATACTAGTAGCAAATAGCAATGTCTCACATTTTATACTCTAGATACAAAAACAGGACCACCAAAAACTCAAACAGCATGTCCAAAATGTCGAAAAACTTGATAAAATAAAACAGTGACATGACAAAGGCTGCAGTCTCCAAGTTAAAAAACTTTACTAGTGCACATAAGACAAACACTTTCACTGGTTTGCTTCATCAGGTGTAATAGAGACACTACAAAACACACACCTTAAATACACCTCCCTATCACATGTTAAAATCAATTAGCATTCATTTCAGAAGTATTTAAAGGTAAAATACACAAACTAAAAAACATGTATAACAAGCATAGACATATTAATATCATGAACATATTATCAAAAATTTTAATACATATATATAATTTATTCATATAATATAATATAATATAATATTTCATCTCCTAATGGGTCTAGACTTTAATTCTGGTCTGAGGGGGATGCATTCATTTAATCCATTCCCTGCATCAACCCTCATCCTAACTAAACAATCTTGTTTTACAGGAGGTTTGTCGATGATCTTTTTATTTTATGGGGAGGTTCTTATCGAATGTTAGATGAATTTTTGAAGTTCCTGAATGACTCTACAAGTTTTTTGAAGTTTACCCACAAATGTTGTGATGTGGAGATAGATTTTTTAGATACCACAGTGATTAAGAGTAATATAGGGCAGGTATATACCAAGTTACATAGGAAGGACTGCTATGTTAATCACTTATTACATACAGAGAGTTCACATCCCCCTCATATTTTTAAAAATGTTGTTCACAATCAGATTTACAGAGCCTCTAGATTAAATGCTAGGGAGGAAGACTTTACAGAGCAGGTGAACCATGCAGTAAATAATCTGAGAGAGAGAGGTTACAATGATCACATGATTACCTTGAATGTGCAGGATGTGGCGAGCAGAAGGGAATACTACTGCAAAACATTTTTACTCTGCAGTAGAAGGGGTAACTAATACCGGTAAAAGAATGGATAAAGTAGTGACCAAGCTCAAGGTCCCTTTATGTTATACCAGGGATGTACAAAACTACACCGATATTATTAAGAAGCATTGGAGTATATTGACCACTGATCCTGAATTAATGCATTTTATAGATGTTACACCAACGTTTATGTATTGGAATATTAAGGCTATAAGAAGGAGGCTTTGTTATCCACGTAATGAAACTAATGATAGTGATTTGAGTGGTACACGGCCTTGTGGGAAGTGTAACTACTGTCATTATTTAGACGCTAGCGGTATTTTTCTACATCCTGAGCAATGTAAAACTTATACTTTTAATGTCTCGGCAAATTGTGAAACAGAACATATAGTATACCTTGCTCATTGTACATTATGTGAAAAGTTTTATATTGGTAAAACTGATAGATATTTTTTTTAAGAAACGCATAAAGGAGCATGTTTATCACATTAGTAAGGGAAGTAAAACTAATGCCCTTGTGAAGCATGTTTTAAATACAGATGTAACACATACTTTTAAATTTTTAGCCATAGGTAGGGTATATGAGAATGCTAGGCAGGGGGATATATGTCAGAGAACAGAGGAACTTGAATCTACGTGGATAGTTAGGATGAGGGGTGATGCAGGAGATGATGATGAAGGAGTGAAGTGGAGTAAGAGTATGAGCAGTGCTGCAGGAAGGAGTGACATGGAGAAGGAGCACAAGGTAGGACTGATATGGAGGAGGAGCACAAGGAGTGCTGTAGGAATGAGTAACATGGAGGGGGAGCATGAGAAAGGAGTGATGTGGAAGAAGAGGAGTGCAAGGAGTGCCACAGGAAGGAGTGAAATGGAGGAAGAGCACAAGGAAGGAGTGACATGGAGGAGAGGCATGAGGAGTACTGCCTGAAAGAGTGAGATGGAGGAGGAGTAGGAGGAGTGCCACAAAACAAAGTGAGATGGAGGAGGAGCAAGAGCAGTACTGCAGGAAGAATCGAGAAGGAGGAGGAGCATGAGGAGTGTTGTAAGTTACAGTAAGACAAAGAACATCAGCCAAAAAAGTTGGATCCACCAGTAATGGATGAAAGGGAGTCAGCAAATTTGTCTGTTGTCAAGATAGTTGCTGAGGAGAGGAGACAGAAGTACTTGCAGAAGGAGACTCTGTTTTATATTGATTGATATATGACGATGAACTACAGGACAGTGTATTTATTACATGATATCAGGCTATTGAATTGTTCCAGAAAATGTAATAATACAGAACCATATGTTTGGAAGATGTTGCACAGTGTGTACATGAATCACAAACACCTGTACACTCATAGTCAGAGAGAGTGGGAGAGGAAGAGAATGTTCCTAAAAAAAGAACAAATGCAGTAATGGCAGCTGCTATAGAGAGAACAGGGAAAAGTTTTGAGAAGAATGCCTACAGTAAAGATTTCTTCAGAAAAAGACTTCAGATGTGTTATTTGGAATAAAATATTTGTGCCATTCGGATTAATATATCACAAATCTGCTCATTAATTCAGTTTGGAAATAAACAGTTTTTTTAATGTGAATGCTGAGTATTTTGAGTTAATGGACAAATTTATGTATGCAATTGACTCAAAAAAGCAAAACTGTCCTTAGAATGAATGTGTTTCAGGCAGCTACCTTATTGTTAAAAAATAGCCAGTTTATTTTAGGTCTGATGACCTAATACAATAGGACATTAAAGGCTATTTGTTATCAGTATGTCTGTCTGAGTACTGTATGGACAACTTATGTAATGACAGGAAAATTTGGACTTGGTGATGGGGAAATATAGGTGACATTGCAAAAAAATGAAACAGTGTGAAGCATATTCCATGTGTAATTATGGTTGATGGAACCAAAGGAACTGTTAGATATTTGGGACAGCCTAAACTGTGTGTTTTCTGCTACAGAAGATCCATTTAATTAATTATAAAAAGGCAATGCAATATGTGTGGGCAAGTGGGACACATGACTAAAAGTTGCAGGCCATGTTGCATGTATTGCAAATCCAATGAATGTTGGTGGTAGGACAGTGCTAAAGAAAATTAAAATGTTTAAAATGAAAATCTAGAATAAATCATGCAAACACCAGGTCAAGGTGAAGAAAGTGAGGAAACATTTCTGCAGATGGAGGAGACAATGTTAAAGAATGGCTGGTTGTAGGAAAAAATGATGTTAAAAATCTAAAAAGGCAGAAAGATATATACATAAGCAGGATGTAAGATGTCACTATAGTTAATCAAATTAGAGAAAAATGTCTCGAAAGACAAACTGATAAAAAGAGGTAAATGATTATTTTTCTGTAATTTTCCTTAATGCAAACAGTATATGAAATAAAAGCAGAAACAATGCTGTGTATAATAATGTAAACAGCTATCAAAATATTGTATAAAGTTAGATTGCTGTATAAAGAATAATGTCAATATTAACTAGCTAGACATTTCCAGTAACAACCCCTCTACAGATATTAACCTTCATATCCATACTCAATTAATCTCCGACATTACTAGACCTAACATTAAGGAAAACAAAGGCTCAATTATAGATTGGATCTTAGTTTCCAACCCCCAAAAAAGTACCACCTCAGAGACTCTCCCAAGCAGCATTAGTGATCACTCCCCAGCATTCATAATATGTATACCTACCTCTATGCCAAATGTACACCAATATAGATACACCAGAGATCTACCCCATTTCTCCCCAGACTTCTTCAGTGACATCCTACAGAATATTAATTGGAGCCCACTAAAACTTCTCCCACTTAATGAAGCTGTCATTTGATTCACTTCTATATTTCTTAAGATCCTAAATAGCCTTGCCCCTCTCAGGTTAAAAAGGATCAAGTCAAAACATGCTACTTGGCTTACTAAGTCCACAAAACAAGTTATGTCTTTTAGGGACAAAGCGTGGAAAGCCTGGGAAAAAAACAAATCCCTGTCGAACCTCACTCTTTATAAACAACTCTGCAATCAGGCTAAATGCCTAGTCACCAAAAACAAAAAAGAATACTTCCAAGTTATCTATGACCAACACAGGCTTAACCCTAAAAGTTTCTGGGGAACAATCAACTCCCTTCTCCACCCTGGAACTAATAACAACCCATGTCCACACCCCGAAAAAACACCCTCTGAGATAGCCTCCCTCTTTAACTCACACTTCATTGATACCATTCAGAAACTGACTACCACCTTTCCACCTATAACAACTAACCCAACAGGAACTCCACCTGTACACTCCTTTGCTATGCCTCTACCTGCCCCTGACAACGTACCTGCTGAATACTTGCAACTCTCAGCCTCCTCCACTACTTATTAGCATCCTCCTCAATAGGTCTATTCAGGAATCCTATATACCTGATATCTGGAAAAAGAGCTTTCATTCTTCCACTTCATAAAGGTGGCAACACCTTTGATATCTCTAACTTCCATCCTATTGCTATCCTCTCCCCAGTCTCCAAAATACTTGAGAAATATATTCACACTCAGCTCCTCAGTCACCTGACCCAGCACCAAATCCTCTCCCCCACTCAACATGGCTTTAGGCCTGGACATAGCACCAACACCACCCTCATTTCCTTCCTCAACACAGTCAATAGAGCTAGAAATGCTGGTTCCTTAGTCTCTGCACTCTTCCTGGACTTATCAAAGGCTTTTGACACTATTTCCCACTCCCTCCTGCTTATTAAACTCTCTGATCTTGGATTATCAGCCCCTACCTTACAATGGTTTAATAACTATCTCAGTATTAGGCAACAGTCTACCAAGTGGCAACACTATTCCTCTCCTTTCATGACTACAAATACAGGTGTTCCCCAAGACTCAATACTGGGGCCTCTCTTATTCAGCATATTTGTCAACAACTTTCACTCCTGTCTGACCCACAGCACTATTATACAATATGCAGATGACCCAACTATTATCTGCTCTGCTAAATCTGTCCCTATAGTACAGAAGCTCACCCAAGAAGCATTTAGTTACACCGAAACCTGGATGTCCCAGAACCATCTCGCTCTCAACCCCAATAAAACAAAACTTTTAATATTTACCCCCACAAAATCTATCACAATTGACAAGTCACTATTCTCCATTCGTTCCTAAAACAACACAAACATAGAAGTCATCCCCAGTACCAAATTACTAGGTGTCACCATTGATGACAAATTAACTTTCAACCTTCACATCCACAAAACATCAAAAAAAAATCACCAAAAACTAGGTGCCCTGTATAGGGACAAGTATTTTCTTAGCCTCTCCACAAAAAAAGATCTAGCCTTATCTTTCCTGCTTCCAACTCTTTTATATGGCACTCCCATTCTTATCAATCTACAGTTCTACTTGAGAAGAGAACTAGACTCATTACAACAAAGTTGCTAAATTTGCTACAAATGCAACATTTTCTACCCACCATTGTTCCTCTCTGCATCAACTAAATTGGCTAGAATCCCCTCACTACCTCACTTTTCTACAATTAACTACAGCCCACAAGCTTATCTACCACCCTGACACCTGCCCTTCCCTCTCCTCCATACTGACTATGCACCACCCTACTCGACACCTAAGATCTGAAAACAAAATGTTACTGTCTATAGAGAAACCTAAGCTTTCAGCTGGCCAAATGCTGTATTCCTTTACTGTTGCTAAAGCATGGAATAATCTCCCCCCTTCTCTCAGAACTAACAGCAATCCTACCACTTTTAAAAATCCCTCAAACTACATCTTTCTGCTCACTGGTTATGCTCCTGTACCCCTACTCACAACTCCACCTCCTGGCTTCTCTCCGTGGTGATTTCACCTCTATACATTTCTTAGTGCTACCACTTCCTCCCCTCTCTCTGCCTATTCACTACCTTGCTGTCTCTTTAGCCTCGCTTTTTCTTCAGCCTCACTTTTCTCTCCTTACCCTTCTATCTTCTCCTTCCCTTACTCTCTACTTATTCCTTCTGCTATGAACCTTGCAGACTTAGTTAATATTGTGTTACTTGAATATATGCCTTTTATTATTTCTGTTTTTTTATATTATTTTAATTCAAGATAAATGTATTAATCATTATTCTTTGTTATATGTTACAGATCTTTGTATGTAATTATTGTGGAGCTTTTCTCCCCGGGCCTCCACTGAAAATGGGCTCATTCTAGGCCAAGTGGACTTTTCCGGTCAACAAATGCAATAAATAAATAAATAAAATAAATAAGTAACAAGACTTATGGAAGTTTATGCATTTATATCAGCTACTAAAAGAACTCAACTTTTTATAAAAAATAAAAAAGTATTTGAATGTTAACATGAATCTAGTGATTTGGGTGGACTTTAATTGTGACATTAAGGGGAGAAAATGGAATCAAGGAAGAAAAGTTAAAGCACATAAAAAATGTTTTTCACAGTTTTGACTTAACATAGGACAGAATCCTAAATATACTTATATGAAGGGAAACATAATGGCAGAAACTGACTTTTTTGTATTCTCAGAAAGAGATTAAAGAAAACTAATACTGGTACTTTACTGTGCAGATCTTCTGATTGTGTAGCATTATGGGATGTTTAGGAGACAAACAGTTTATTCCCAAAGAAGGCAAGGAATGTAAGAGATCAAATGGGCATTGCTCAAATTTACAGAAGTTACAACATGAAAAAAAGACATTACCCTGGATTGAATAAACTCTGTGTAGAGCCTACACAGAATGTATCCATGCAGACAGCCATAAAGTGGCATCGGTAGTGTGTACTGCATTTTCCTGATGCACATCACGTTTAAGTAAGGCTGCACAGCATGTACCATTAGCATCGGCCATGAAACTGCGCAGAACAGCATGGATAATGAATCTGTGTAAGCCTCCACAGTCTGCCCACATCACACACCACCACAAGAATATGCAGTAAATCCAGCCATCCCAAATGACTATCTGAAATCCAGATTTGTTATCCCATCTTGTGTCCTTTTATTTATTTATTTATTTTTAATCAATCCCACATGTTTGGTTGGCATGCTGCAGTGCATGTAAATGTTTATCAGGTTTGAACAGTGGGACCACCCAGCTAGCAGACATGACCCAGACATCTAAAAATATAAACAGGATGGTTTCACTAAATATAACTGTACATTGCTCCGCGATGCACAAACACAGTAAGGGAGCTATGCTACTCTGATGCACTGGAAGGTATAACACCTAGTAAAACAATGCTGATGGCGTCACTACCCCAGTGGTGACATGGGTAAAATGTTTTGACTAAAGTACAGGTGGTTCTGGATTCTAATCCAGGGACTCCATACTTTTTATTTATGATGGTTTGAGATAGCAGCATATCCAAATAACCTGGTAATGGAAGGGAATGAACATGAAAGGGTCTTTGTGATGGTATTTGCAATATTTTTATTTTTTGGTTTCTTCTTTTTTTTTTTTAAAGGTGAGCAGCTCTTAGCATTGTCCAAATATGAAGTTGTTTTTATAAATATGCATTTGCTGTTCTGTTTGTGTGATAGTAAACTGTGCTCACCATTATCAGATGTATCAAATTGTACACAGTGCACACTCGCAGTAAGTGCAGGTGGTGGGAAACCAAGGTATTTAAAGGGGGAAATACCAGGAATTTCACTTTATACATTGAGATTTGACTTGTGCAGCAATGTCTAGAGCAGGTGAAGGTGTGCATTTTAGGGCACAGTGCTGGGGTGTCCAGGAGTCCAAGGTTTTTACTGGGCTCCTGGTTAGGGATTATAGCCCATGCTTGGTTTTTATTGGGCTCCTGGTTAGGGATTATAGCCCACGCTTATTGCAGGAGGACTATACTGGCACCCAATACAAAGCTGAAGCCTGGGACAGTTTGACAAGGGTACTTACCAGTGCAACTAGTCCCCCATAACAGTGAACAGTGTTGCCACCACTATGATGACCTCTGTAGGAGAAAGAGGGGTACCCTTGATCAGTGGATTAGGGATTGCCAGGCGAGGAACACCCCAGTGATGTGTAAGTATAATGTTCATCTATTACCTGAAAATACTCAAGATGGCTATGGTAAGCCCTAGTGTTCATAATTGCTTTTTCTTTTCCCTTTTTCCACAGCTGCAGAAGAGAGGGCCTCAAACGTTAGGTTCTACAGTAGGTGACTGGAGCCGATGAGACAAGCATGTGGTAAAATAAGAATAATTATATAAAGCATTGTTTGCAGCGTTAGCAGATATGGATGGATTAGTAGCTTTATCAAATTTTGTTATGAGTCTGGAAATGCATATCTGTACAGTACCTTTGAATAATACCTATATCTGCTGAAAATTCAGATTTAAGAATCATTGCTTTGCCCTGGTCATTTTAAGGTTCATGGTGGTCTGGCAAGTACTCTATGAAGACATCAATAAATGAGGGTTGATAATTCATGTTAACACAAATCCTATACAACTATCCATGTGTACAATAGCAACAACTGAAATATGTTCATAATTCAGGTTCCTTGTACACCCAAATATGTAATAATACGTCCAGATATCCTGCTTTGAAAGGTGGAAGAGGTGTGGTCTGAAATGCAAAGTAACAGTAGTATATTACCAGATAACAGTGCCCATGAATCTAAAAAAGTGTAAAACAAAAGGGAATTTGCATTATGTTGTACTGAAAAGCAAACGTACAGTATTAAAGTGGACACCGCTTGTGGCTTGTAATACCTCACTGCCCAAATATAACAATCATCACACTGCACTACTGTGTTAGCTTTACATTAGTAGAAATATAAGTGCAGACTACCAGACCTGACCTGCTGTCACATGTAAGCACTGTACAAGTAGTCCAAGTAAAACAGGGATTTGTAAGCAGTTGTAATTGTGTATGGTAGGCTGTATCAAAAGCAAATAAAGTTATTTTTGAAATCTTGTTGTATAATGTGTGAAGTTACTAATGTTCTCCCTTTTTATCTCACCCCACCCCATATCTTCTTTTTGTTATTCATTACTTATTTTTATTATGACTTGTGTCTTATTATTATAATTGTATTTCTTTATTCGTATTAGAACTTATTATATCACTTTTATTTCTTATGTTTTGTTTATTACATCTACTTTTATCATCTGTTTATGTTAAATTTCATTATGTATCATTCTGTTTGCATTATTAATTTAATGTTTGCTATCATCTTTTGTTATATTTCTTTCTTTCTATAAAATGTTTGATTTATTTTGTTTACTGTTGTTTTCATTTTGTTTTTGTTTTTGTTTATGTTAATGCTACAGCACAGCAGGGTAGGCCAGTTCCTGGTGATCCACATACACTCATCCCACTGGCTGTAGCACCAAGTCCTAGCACTTCTGGTCTGCTATCTGGTGGCACCCCTCCTACTGCCCCTGCCCTACTTGGACCTTCAAGTAGGTCTGCCCTATGAGCCAGGCATGTGATCCTCCATAGGAGCAGAGGCAGGGAGGGTGCTTACATCACCCATGTGAAGTTGCCAGATGTGGTGGATAGGATTGTGCACCAGACTGTGGGTACATGCCTACACCCTTTGGAAAACATGCTGTCCATCCTTATACGGCAGACAGGCCATAGGTCAAGACATCAGCCACAGCAGCCAGCAGCGCAGTGATGGAATAGTGCCGACAGTCTAATGGGTGAGGACTTGAATCACACTGTTACCATGCTGACATCCATGGGACCTCGATTTCCCCACCCCAACCAAGGCGTTCACCCCCTCTTGTGTCTTTCAGCGACCCTGTCCTTGTTTTGTATGTCTTGTCTGTCTGCAAATGCTTCCTCACCTACATATTAGTAACTGCCCAGATAATTTACAAAGCTTTCTACAAAGTGGGAAATTCAGTTAACCCCCCTTTTTAAACAGCGTTATTAAAGCTACACTTAAGACATAAGCACACAGACAACAGTAAAGAGCAAGGCATATTAACACTTTTCATTTTCATGTGTTATACATAGGTTTTCTTTTTTTTTTTTAAACAAATTATCATTCAGTTCAGCATTACATAAATTGCTCAAGAGTTGTCTTTGTTACTTCTCCTCCCCTTGAACATTATCCTGCATGTATTGTTTCCATCAATTCCATTTATTTCTATGTAATTCTCCTCATCTGTTTTCTAAACATCCCACCTCCAGTTCCTTTATTTCCTTTACATTACTCAAAACTTAAATTAGTTTGTTCAGATTTTGATTTCCATTTTCAAGTTATTGTTTTTTGGTGCCAACAGCATTAAACTTAGTAAGGCCTTACATACATTTAATACTATTATTGTTTTTGTCACTTGCGGTGGTGGTGCTGCGGTAGTATTGTCACCTCACAGTAAGACGCTGTCTTGTTCGACTCTCAGCTAGAGTGTCTTCTGCGTGGAGACGTGCATGAATGGGCGTGCCTTTGTTGAGGGTTGTGCGTCAGGGCTGGCAACTCGGTACATAAAAATCGGCTGCCAATCGTTGGTGGACTGGAGTTCCGCTGTGGCGGCCCCTAACCGGGAAAAGCCGAAAGACACAACAACATTGTTTTTGTCACTTGTTTGGTCATAGTGATTGCTGTGTAATAAAAAAGTCACTGTGTTTGCTTCTTTAGTTTGCCCCTGTAAAAGCAATTTTGGTCAAGTAGGTTTATTCAGATCAGTAAAGCAAAATAAACTGAAATTAAGGCTACAAGTCTTCATTAGTAAAGTTTACCCATTTATTTTTAGGTGTCCTCCACATGTGGTACATCATGTAATGCTTTCTAGTGCATACCAATTAGCTACAGGAAGTCTACATATCACTTGGGTGGCCTAATGGTTAAAGTGATTGCCTTACAAACACAAGGTGCAGCGTTTGAGTCTCACAAGGGATAATTGGCTAGGCTTAAAATGGCTCGCAAGGGCAGTTAGCCTAGTACTAACCTATGAACCTATAATGTACAATATTAAGTTACATTTCACATATAACAAGACCAAATACTAATCAATCCCTTTATTATGTTGAATACTACACTTTTGCAACACAGACACACTATACTACAGATCAGATAGCATCTTGAACATACGCATGTTGCATGCACAATGTTAACATTTGACAGCAGGCCATCTGGCACACAGATAGGAAGCTTTGCACATCCACTGCTATCATTATGAATATGTGACACTACTCAGTGTTACTGTAGACAGCCTCAAACATTAATGCAAAGTGCTGCCCTTACATATGTGGAATGTGTTATCCGAAACATAAGCAGGGACCAGTGTAATAGTACTGTCCTTTCTAATTGGAATACACAAGAATGGCATCACTTTTTCCTTTTATACTGTTATGAGTACAAGCAGCATGGTCTTGGTGTCCCTGGTGTATATCTAATGATTTTCATTGCAATATGTGTGTCAACTGAAATGTGTCCTTTATAGTTTGTAAGTGTAGTTTAACAAATGGCAAACTGTATCTACCCTGTAATACTGGACTGTTTTCATATACATAGGTTCATAGATTAGTACTAAGCTAACTGCCCTTGTGAGCCATTTTAAGCTTAGCCAATTATTCCTTGTGAGACTCAAACCCTGCACTTTGTGTTTGTAAGGCAAACTCCTTAACCATTAGGCCACCCTCCCAGCATACTAATGCATGCGGCTGCCCACCGTTGCGTTGCAATTGACAAATACATACTCATAATGATACAAGTGTTTTGCACAATAAGATGAATTTACTCCTAATGGTGTAATACCAGTACTTTTTGAAACATACATACCACTTGCATCTCTCATCCTTATCAATCTTCCCTCACAGGCTTCTACATTGTGTATTCTCTCCACATTAGCTGTAAGGGAACATATAAACACATTAAGGTCAGCAATCAGAAACAGATGCAACTTCTTCATCATTCAAGCAGTGCCTGTAAGTGATGCTCACACATCTGTGGAGTGCCATCAGTTCTACATCCATCCAATGATTGATGGTAACCCTCTTCCTCATCCTGAGGTCTTGATAGTGAATTCTACAATGTTTGCCAGTGTGGGGGATGCTGGTAACAGTGGACAAATTCTGGTCCAAACAATTCCATGCATCCGATCTGTAATCTGATCCATGATAGTGCTCCTGCAACAGCTGGGGACCATAATCATTCACTAGGAGTCCAACAAACACTTTGGACTGCACACCCCAACTTTGAGAATTAAATCTCAGTCCTTTACCCTGAATGCCAACCATCTTTAATGCAGACAAACACCAATGTACAATGTGATTTCCTGTCAATTACAGCTGTAACAGATGTTGAGAATGCAGAACATTGTGACCTGCATCATTTGAAAATTGTGTGTGCTCCTTACCATTGTGCAAACACAGGCAATGTGTTTGCACACAGTTAGTAATGCACAATATTTGGGATAATACAGATGTTATTATGAAAACTGCCTCAGCCATCACAATATTACATATTATATATGAAATACTAGCACAACTACTAACATTAATCATGTGAAGTGGGACACCATTTAAAATGAAAAATTTCTGCAGTATCACAACACTGCACCTTAGCATTAGTAGCTATAACAAAGACACATTACAAAATAAGGCTGCATTACTTGTATTCAAACCCAGGACCCTCTGAACTAGTTAGTGATACTTAACTCCTCAAAGTACAGGAGATGTTACATAGCCTGTGGCTACATTTGTATGCAATGTAAGGTTCATACAGGCTCAGTATAAGAAAGCGAACTGATAACATGCAGAAAATTAGATTAATATATGGTAAATGTATTCCAGTTTGTTGATATACAAGGAATATGCTTCCATATGTGTGCAATCCAGATCAACATGCAAAGTCCATTCAGAGGAATACATGGCTGCCTTAAAGCTGTTTTTCTCACATACACCACTGAAGCAAGCTGTAACAGTCATTCATCACACAAACAACTTCAACAGGGAAAGTGCATTTATTTTGAAGTAGTACGTTAGATGTACAAGTAGTGAAACTTACCACATGGAATATACTTTGCATACTCCTTGCACAGGCTATTATGAATCCTGTTTTCAAATATACAACACTGGCCTAACATGCTGTGTTCCTTGGTCACTCAGCAATCATCTGACTAGTACTGTTGTATCGAACGTGTTTTCAAACAATTGCATGCTATTGCCTTTACAATATTTATGGATATTATGTAGGAATATGTAGTTCAATAACCAAAAACTACAGCCATGTTAGCTAATATGAACAAACATTGACTGTAATATTGTGAGTGTGGCTAAAAGTATCCACCCCTATGTGAGCCTGTGAGATATCCCCCAGAGAACACATCTTGAGCATTTGGGAGGGGCTACATATGGGATTCATTTTAGCTGGCAGGTTTGCCAGCACACATGTGGCAGATGATACACATGCTGTTCAACATGCCTTGCCAGTTACAGCTGCACACCTCATAGTCATTGTAGACCCTATCCTGTTCCCCATTTCTTGCTGTAATGTGTACATGACTCCAATGTTAGGCACACATTAATTTAGGATACTACAATACAGGATACAATTATAGCATTCCTCTGAATATATACTCAGATATAATGCTCACTTTTGCCATGTTGTAACACACCATGCAGTGAAGTTGTAAAGATTGTGGATGATGATGATACCTGTAACTCACCAGTTATGCCCCATGCTACTCTGTAAAATGTCCCTGTGATTACATATAGCATATAAACATATAGCGTCCTTTCCACTTGGAAGGTTTCCTGCACTCGTCCTTGCCCATGAGTCAGTGCTGAAAGAGTTTGCTCAGTCCATACCAGGTCTATGTGCCCTAGAAAGATTTCGACATTCTCTGTGGATGTCTACTGCCAGCAGCAGCAGTGTCTTCACCCTTTATTACAGGCAGATGTATGCAAAAATAAAAATCAATTTGTGCCTGCTTTGTGTCTATACTGCAGTATGATGTCAACCCAGAAATAAAAAAAGGAAATGGAGACAGCAGGAATGGTTTTATATCTAGTGGAGTAGCACCACAGGATTGGCTAATTACCATGCAATTCAGCTATGTATGTTGTAATTAGCATCTCTGAAGCACAGAATAGGACACTTGCAGTCAATTACTGATGTTCTCCAGTATAAAAAGGCAAATGAGTAGCTGGGTAAACTGATGTTGGTGAGAGTTAGTACATGCTTGCAACTGAGAAACACATTTCCTTGAATTTACTATATTATGACAAAGGAGTATTGTGCTCCATCAGGTATGTATTCATCTTGTTACCTAAATAATGCAAATGCTGGAATGTATATAACAATACATGTGAAGTAATTCTGTATGGATTTGTTAGACATATACTCATAACATGGCCTTTTTATTAGACATGTGAGAGATACAGAGGCTGTAGGGTAGGCATAAAGTTTAATGCTGTGTGTTACCTATGCACACATGCTGCATGGCAGGATCCTTTTATACTACCTTTAACATTTCCCCATTGTTTGCTTAATGTTTTTCCTGGCCCTGGTATTTGTTATGTTATGGGGTGGGGAGAGATAAAGATCTGTATGGAAAAGAATAGAATGCAATGTTATGTTGGTTGTGAAACATAGTCCTGTATCTGTTAAGGCACAATAAATGATATAATGCTCTTGTTGCTCTCTTATATTGGTAACCACCCTTGCAATTTACTGCACAATGTTGAATCTGTACAGTGTACTCCCCATTTGAGTATTGCAAATGTTCATTTATTGCATAATCTGTATAACAATTTGTACTTATGTGATCATTATATATGGTATCATTATTTTGTCTTTCAGTAAACAGTATGCCCCCGAGATGGAGACCCTCATTTTCTGAGGCCGAAAATGAGCTGATCATAGATGCATTCAGGCAACACCATGAGGTCCTGCAGCCAAGAGGGAGGCAAAGGATTGCTGGGCGTGCAGAACTGTGGGAAGCCCTTGTCAGAAATCTCAACAGGGTGGGCAGACAGAGTCGCACATATGAACAGGTGCTTCACAGATCTACTAACATGATACATGCAGTGAGGAGATGTGCAGCTGATGCGGCACAGGATCATGAGGTCACCAGTAGTGGGCCTGCAGCAGAAAAAACCCTCAGCCCCACCAAAGAATTCCTGGTTTATATTGCCACACAGGAAAGTTCCTGGAAGTCTGACAGCCAATATGTCCTTGATGTGGGTGCCACTCCTGCTACTCAAGAGGAGCATCCAGGTAGGCTGTGTTAGACCATCAGAAGAATATGTTTGCAGTCAGTCCATACTACTGTATATAGTTTTATTCTGTTGCAGGTTGCTTTATTGGCGGGGTGTAGGTGAGATAGCTGCAGTGTTAAGGTCCTTTTAACTGCTACAGAGGGATTTACACACAGGACAGCTTCCACTTATTCTTGTGTCAATATGCTCTGGATTTGTGTACCACTCCCGTATCTCATGTGGAGTTGCCAGGAATGATTTTTAACATCAACATATTTCTGCATTCTGTCATAGGTGTGTATAGTTGTATCAAGCTATGTGTGTGTTGTTTTGGGGTATATCAGATAGCTGCAGTGTTATGGTCATGTAAAGTATGTTAGCCACATTCTTGATAATATCTAAGTGTACATATAGATGAGTAAAAGTATTAACCCCTGTTGTACAGTTAAATGTCTGGTGCTGCTGACATTATGTCTTCCTCTACTTTTCCTAGGACCATCAGGAATTCAACGTGCAAGAGCTGCAGTAACAGGTAAGTGTACTATGTTTTTCCTGTACTGTATACACTCCAACATATCTGCTATACTGTTCTCTCAGGCCTGCTTTATGTATTTCAGTACTGTTGGTATACTTGTCCACTGCAGAGATTTTTTTCTGAATGTCACTGTTTGGTAATCATCCTGCGAGCTTGTCTTTAAGATCATGGTAACTGAATGTCAGATTACTGTGAAGTTGTTAATGATAGCAAACATTGAATTATAAAACAATGTAAGAAACTTCTGTGTGGAAGATTTTCAGTCCATATATCTCTAGTTAATCACTGTATATTAATCAGATCAGACAATGGTAGTAGAAGTAGTGAACTTCCCTCATCTTAAGTAAAAAAAAAAAAAAATAATAAAAAATATATAATTTGAAATATTGTACAGAATTACTAAGTAATCGAAAGTAATCCAAGCAAGACAGGCAGTTTGTTTCCAGTCGAAAATCCTTTAAGTACACAGACAAGCGATCCAAGTAAAACAAAAATAGAGTAATAGTTTCCTCACAACCTTTCTAAATATATATATATATATATATATATATATATATATATATATATATATATATATATATACTTTTTATCAGGCAAGGAAGTGGTATATTGTGCTGCAAAACAGTGTTATTGGTACACATGTTAAAGGGACAGTCCCAGGGATTTTTTGTTTTGATTCAGCCTTTGTTTACATTTCAGGTTTGCCTTTCTGAGCATGCTCACCTTTGGCTGAGGGGGGGGGGGGTAAGGGGAAGAGTGCCTGCAGCAGGAAGTTTCAAAGGTTTTAGCCACATTCCATCTCAAATTGCAGCTCTGTTGACAACAGCTCTCCATGTGAGCCATTCATTAGTCTAATCTGTGCATTTTATCCATTGAGAAAAGTAGCCTTTGAGGCATTTTAGGACCAGACTGCTGCTGCTATTCTAAAAAGCACAGCAGTAATGCAATGCTTGTAAAGAGGCATTATTTTGTTCCTAAAATCAGTTGCTTGCTAGAGTACTTTGTTTACCTTTCAGTGCAGTGTAAGTTACATATTCATACAGAGGCAGGATTTTCAGAGAAGATTGTTAGCATACTGCAGGTTAGATTTCACAAACTTCAGTGTGGGGTGGTTATTATAGGAACTACTTAGAATTTACAGTTTGTTTTGTACTTTCCTTCCCCCATCCATAGACTATTAATTGAATGACTAGTTTAACCAGAGATGCTATCTAGTCACACTCAGGTCTGCAGCCTTTGCAGCACTGAAATTACATCTTTAGTATGTGTTTGTTTTTTGCAAAACTTAGTGGAATGATTATCCCAACCTAGGCAACTGTATTTTTTTGTTTGTTTTTGTTTCATGGTTGTTGCTACCTGCTTTTTCCCTTCACTGGTAATTATTTTTCATATGTTCAGCAATAGTGTTGCTTATTAGTGCATGCACTCATGTAGACATACATTTCTTAGACAGTTTTCCCTCATTTCACAGGAAGCCTTGCTTTGGACATTTTCATCTTGGAAACAAACCCACTAAGTTGCAAATGTCATAAGATTCTAGAAGAATAAAATCTCAGACAACTTTGAACTGAATCTTCTTACTGTACTAAAAGTATTTTTCTATTAGCTGACGCTATTCATGAATCACACAGTAACTGTCTGTATAATACGGATTCCATTAAAATGAATTTATTTTCTTTTTCTTCCCTGCACTGTGGTAAAATGTTTGGATCTTTCACTCTTTTTCCTGAATATTTGACTGCAGTAGAGTTACACTGGTTACCATTTGAAAGTTGATGTAAATGCAGTCTCGCTATTTCCCTATATTTTCCTATATGTGTGCATAAGCATGTAGGCAATATGTAATTTAAGTTTTATATTCATGTGGTTGTAAAACCACAGCCTTGCTATGTCTTACTGGCTGGCTTGCAATTCAATGCATTCTTGAATGTCTGTCAAATTTGTATATGCTGGATATGTAATAATGTGTGTATCTTATATGCTTGCTCTTGTGAATATATCTTTGCTACTCCATTGAAAGAAACTACAGTAAGTCTAAATCAGCAAATGCTACAAAGATGTGTGTGTGTGTGCGCGCTCGCACATGTATGTGTGTGCGTATATAAACATATATATATATATATATATATATATATATATATATATGTGTGTATATATATATATATATATATATATATATATATATATATATAAAACAGTGGATATGAAAAGTGTACACACCCCTGTTAAAATTACAGGTTTTTGTGATATAAAAAAATGGGACCGCAATAAATCATTTCAAACATTTCCCACCTTTAATGTGACCTATAACCTGTACAATTCAATTGAAAAACAGACAAATCTATTAGGGGAAAAAATATAAACCGGTAAAAAACCTACAATAAGCTGGTTGCATAAGTGTGCACACACTTAAACTAATACTTTGTTGAAACACCTTTTGATTTAATTACAGCATTCAGTCATCTTGGGTAGTAGTCTATCAGCATGGCACATCTTGACTTGGCAATATTTGCCCACTTTTTCTCGCAAAAGCACTCCAAATCTGTCAGGTTGCAAGGGCATCTCTTGTGTACAGCCCGTTTCTCGTTACCTCACAGATTTTCTACTGGATTTACATCTGGGTTCTAGCTGGGCCATTCCAAAACTTTAATTTTATTCTGGTGAAGCCATTCTTTTGTTGATTTGGATGTATGCTTGGGGTCATTGTCATGTTGAAAGGTGAAATTCTTCAGCTTTCTAGCAGATGCCTGAAGGTTGGACCAAAAGTAACTGGTATTTGGAACTGTTCACAACTCCCTCCACTTTGACAAAAGCCACAGTTCCAGCTAAAGAAATGCAACCCCAAAGCATGATACTGCCACCATCATTCTTCACCATGGGGATGGTGTTCCTTTGGTGATGCAAAGTGTTTTTGCGCCAAACGTACCTTTTGGAATTGTGGCCACAAAGTTCAACCATGGTCTCATCAGACCATAACACATTTTCCTACATGCTTCTGGGAAACTTGATATATTGTTTTGCAAATTTTAGCTGGACCTGGATGTTTTTCTGTGTAAGAAAAGGCTTCCGTCTTGCAACCCTACCCCATAGTCCAGACATATGGAGAATACAGGAGATTGTCACATGTAGTACACAACCAGTATTTGCCAGAAATTCCTGCAGCTCCTTCAATGATGCTATAGGTCTCTTGGCAGCCTCCCTGACCAGTTTTCATCTTGTCTTTTCATCAGTTTTGGAGGTAGGTCCAGTTCTTTCCAACATCAGTGTTGTCTGATATTTTTGACTGTCTTCACTATGCTCCATGGCATATCCTATGCTGTGGACCTTTTTTGTACCCTTCTCCTGACTGATACCTTTCAACAATGAGATCCCTTTGATACTTTGTAAGCTTTCTGCAAACCACGACTTTTGCTGTAGCAGGCAACTGAGTAAATGTCAGGAAAATCCTAGTAGGAGAGCTAAACTTTATTTGGGGTTAATCAGAGTCTCTTTAATTGATGGCAGGTGTGTACCCAAGAAGACTGAATGTAGTAATTAAATCAAAAGGTGCTTCAAAAGTATTAAAACTGCCTTCCAGTTTATAGCCTGCTACAGACCACCCTCCCAAACCTAGGAACCCCACTCGGCCTTCCTGAGAACACTGGAAAATATGAAGGTCTCTCCAAACACCATTATATTGGGCGACTTCAACTACCCAAACATAGACTGGGAGCATTACTCTAGCTCCAATACCCTAGCCCAAAGGTTCCTAGAATTTATAAACTCAAATGCTATGGAACAACTTGTTACCACTCCCACAAGAGGGGAAAACATACTGGACCTGATCATCACCAACATGGGACTCTATGCTCCGGACCAGAAGTGTATCCCTCACTGGTAAGATCAGACCATAAACTAATCTCACTGGATATTCACATCCCGACCCCACCCACTGCCCAGAAAATCACAGTGAAAAACTTCTCTAAAGCAAATTTCACACTCCTCAAAACCGAGGTGGAATCCTTCAAAGCCCTGGGCCTGTGGAAAATACGGCCCAGACCGCAGAATCCTTTATAAATGCATTCTATGAACACCTTCAGGAATGCATGGATCATGCAATCCCAAATAAAACCAAGACCAAATCCTCCAAAGGCAGATGTCCTGTCAGGTGGACCCCAGCCATAAACAAACTATACAATAGAAGGAGGAAGCTACTACATGATAGAGCAAAATCCCAAAAAGGAAGGCATCTCTGATCAGTATTAGCAAAAAACTACGGGCACTCATAAAATCGTCTAAGGCCAGCTTCGAGAGAAAAATTGCACAGGACACTAAGGATAATCACAAGGCTTTCTTTAGTTATGTTAGGAACCTGGGTGGGAATTCCCAGATATGCTCAGAATTAGTCCAAAATGACAAAAAATACATCGAACCCACAGACATTGCCAACATCCTAGCTGACAGGTACAGCGCAAACTCCCCCCCCACCAAAAGGGCAAATATCTATCCCAGCAGAGTGCTGCCCCCCTGACATCTCAGATGCTCAGGTAAGAGCCGCCCTCTCCAAAGCTAAAAACACAGCATCAATGGGACCAGACGGTGTCCCGGGCTGCATCCTACATGAACTCCAAGAAGAGCTAATCCCAATCAGAAAACTACTGTTCAATCTCAGCCTTACTACAGGATATGTACCCAAAGAGTGGCGTACAGCAACAGTGGTCCCTGTCCACAAAGGTGATGCCTCAACGGATCCTGGAAACTATCGCCCCATAAGCCTGACTAGCTTGGTCTGCAAAGCTGCGGAAAGGATCATCATGGACCTCATAAATAAAGATATTGGGGACCTACAGACACTGGATCCTACCCAGTTCAGCTTTGTTAAGGGTAGATCCTGCCTCTTAAACCTGGTCGATTTCTTTGAAACGGTCACCAAGGCCATTGACGAGGGGAAGGTGGTCCACACAGCCTACCTGGACCTCCCCACTCGGGCATTATAGATAAGCTCACCAGCTTAAATATAAACCCCTATGTCACTAGATGGATGCAAACTGGCTTAAGGACAGAACCCACATGGTTAGAATTGCTGGAGCCATGTCAGACTCCAAACCAGTTACAAGTGGCGTCCCACAAGGCTCAGTCCTGGGATCTCTCTTGTTCGGTATATATTTCTCGGAGGTACAGGCCAACACGGAAGGACTGTGGCTGACCAAGTTTGCAGATGACTGCAAACTGGGGGTCATAATCAACTCTCCAGCCGACATAAGCATCCTCATAGAAACAGGCAACTGGTGCCAGAGCCATGGCCTCAAGCTAAACACCAAAAAGTTTATAGTCATCCCCTTTGGCAAAAACAAAGTGCCCACAAATTACCACATAGGTGGTAATCCATTAAGTACGGAAGAAGTAATTAGGGACCTGGGGATCCAAGTTGATAGCAATCTCTCATTTGACAACCACGTGGCCAAAGTGGTTAGAAAAACATTTTATATATCCCACCTAATCATGAAGGGATTCCCATCTAGATCAGGGGAGGTCATCGTGCCTCTTTACTCATCCCTCATCAGGCCCATAATTGAGTACAATGCCCCTTTTGGGATGTACCTTACCAGACACCTGCAGCAACTGGAAAGACCCCAAAAGTACCTCACCAAGAGGATCAAAGGGCTCAAACAGATGCCATATGCTGAAACAAGGAAACAGGGGAATTTTACACTCTAAATGTAAAAGTTATAAAAACTATACTATTGAGACATATAAAAACTTCTTACCGAAGAGAAAAAAAAAAAAAAAAAAAAAAATATATATATATATATATATATATATATATATATATGTATATGTCTATTACTTTTTAATGTTACTTTGTTAGTCTGTATCATCTATATGATCCATCATAAGTATACAGAATTTCTAATGTATGCTGAACTTTTTTGTAATTATTTGCTTGAACTTTTTGCATTGTATAACTATCATTAATAACCTACTGTATTGAGATTGTTATGGAGCTTTTCTCCCCAGGACTCCATTGAAAATGGGTTCATTTTGTCCCAATGGACTATCCTGGTAAACCAACTGCAAATAAATAAATAAAATAAATAAAAAAATATATATATATATATATATATATATATATATATATATATATATATATATATATATATATATAAGGTGAAATACCTATAGACATGTCAGTAGCCTAGTAACCAAAATGAACCTATATAATTTAAATACTCTGTTTAATAGAGTGGTTATGTTAAGTATAGAAGGATCTCTCTACTGTTATTTATTTTGTTAGTTTTATGTGCAGTGGTGTTTCTTGAACTAGTGAACATGTATTGTAGATGTTTTTCATTGTCGTAATTTATCAGCAAATTTTCTCTTTGCAACAAAATATCACGCTTGATTTCACTTGCAATTTACATTGTTTCACTTTAACCTGATACATAACGTCAAGAATATCTGTCTATGCCTAGATATGATGGTTATGAAACAGTCTAAATAAAACTATGACTTCACATGGAACCTGTGTGTCAGCTTGCTTGCTTACTTTATTTTGTAAAATAAATGAAACTGAAATTTCACATGGAATATGTATGTCTCTTTATGCATAAAGTTGTACTGGCTAGTGATAATTAGACACAAAAAATAGTCTGTCTAGTGTATAGGAATAAACATCCAATAAAAGCCATTAATTTCTTGTGATTTCATGACATTTCAGTTATAATTGAAGGCATACCTCTCAACCTTCTAGTGCAGAGAAAAGCCTTGATAGAAACATTTAAATGGCTATTAGTAAAGTCCAAGATAAAAGAGTAGAGGACAAAGTCGAAGATAAAAGAGTAGAGGACAGTAACTTTACTCAAAAGTGTTACACAACAGCATTACAGTACAAGTAGAAGACAAGAGTCCATATGACCCGAAGATAACTAGTTACTACACTGGAAATACCCTCTGCCACTTACCCCCCCCCCCACTGTTAGTAAACAGATCCTCACTGCCTTCTCCAGAGCTAAACACACTACAGCAGTAGATCCTGATAACATCCAGGGATGCCTCCTAAATAGTTTGATACATGACCTGTCAGGCCATCTAGAACTGCTATTCGGCCACAGCCTCTAGACAGGCTTCTTCCTTAGGCAATGCAGGACTGCAATGGTCATCCTTCTACATAAAGGTGCACCATCAACAAACCCATGGAACTGCAGACCCATAAGCTGGACTAGTCTTATATACAAGGTCGTGGAAAAAGTTATCATGGATCTAAAATACATTGGAAATCTTCAGACACTGGACACATCTCTGTTAGGTTTCGCCAAGGGTAGGTCACATCTACTAAAGCCAGTGTACTACTGTGAGAAGGCCACTTGAGCCATGGATGATGGGCAAAGAGTGCATATTGCCTACCTCAACCTGATAAAGGCATTCAACACACTACCTCACTTAATAACCAAACGAAAGCATTCAAGAGCAACTAAATAACCAAACGAGACAGAAACCAGCTAACGCCACTCGCTATGTAGTCTTGAGAAACTGGTGAACTCCTTTCCGATAATAGTAACCAAGGTACCAACAGCTCACTTCCAATAAACAATAATAGCAGCACTCCAATAGCAAAATCCAAAATTTATTAAACCTCGATACAAAGGTTAAGCGCTTTCACCTGTCCACAATGCAGGCTTCATCAGAACTGTTCTACAATGGTCACCGGTTTCTCGAGACTACATAGCTTAGTGGCGCTCACTACCTCACTTAGGTATTATATAGACAAACTCAAAATTTAGACATAAATCCCTATGTAATCCAATGGATAGTCACATGGCTCATGGAGAGGACACATTGTTAGGTAGGGAATCCACCTCCACCTGCTACTAGTGGTGTTCCACAGGACTCAGCACTTGGACCTCTCCTGTTTGGAATAGACTTCTCTGACGTCATAGCAAATATAGAGGGACTTTGGGTGACCAAATCTGCAGATGACTGCAAGTTGGGTGCAATGACTAATTCCTCCAAAGATGTAAATATCCTTGAGGAGGGTCTGAGAGTCAAATAACTGGTGCCAGAAAGATAGCCTAATACTCAATGCAAAAAAAATGCATATTTATGCCCTTTGGGAAGTTGACCACCCCTGCAAATTACAGCATTGATTACTCTCCTAACAGTAGGCCCAGTGGTAAGGGACTTCAGAATTCAGGTTGACAGTAACCTGAACTTTGATCATCATGTGTCCACAGTGGTGAGAAAATCCTTCTATGTGGGGGCAAGTTGTAAGTTATGGCATGGCATCCAAATCTAAAAAGATCATAATCCCACTATACTTAGTCCTGATTCGACAAATACTCAAGTACACTGCACTCTTCAGCATGTACCTGTCCAGGCATTTCCAACAACTACAGTAGTCACAGAGAATCCTCATTAAAAGAATACAGGGTGTAAAAAAACATGACTTATGTGGAAAACCCCAAACTCCTGACCTTGTACTCAAGTCTCCTACCGACTACCGAGGGCAATCAATACCTAGCCTACAAGGTCTTCCAAGATCCAGCCTTAATGGATCTGCTACACATCTACAAAACAAACAGCACAAGAATTACCCAGTCTAAGGATCTAAACATCGCTGTGACATAAGCAAAACATGTTGGAGGAACAGGTGTGCGTTTTACCCTTTTCTGGAAAAGATACTCCATTATTTGAAACGGAGCTCTTCTTTAAGGTTATTCAAATAACATTTGGACGAATGGATGTGAAATCAAAAATTCACCCCTGCTTGTCACCTGTGGCTTTTACAGACAGCAGCAGTTTATAGTCTAAGGCACAGGCATACACCAAATTCTTTCTAGTCCTTGGGCACTGACAACCATGAAAACTGGGGTATGAATGGCTAGGCTTAAAAAGGCTCTAGGGCCATTAGACTGGTAACCTCCAATGAGACTTATTCTATTGAGTTGCAAATGCATGAAATTGCTTTCCTTACATATTTGTGTAACAATAACAAGTTGGAGTCCACAAATACATACCATAACCAAAATCAGCTATACTGGAATGTAGGAAAACCTAGGATACTGGTTAGCAATGAGCTTCCCTTTAAATAAACTATACTTTACTGGGAATGACACTGCTGTATACTATGTATTTTATATAGCATATAATATAGACTGAAGTAGGTTAAAAAATAAAAGACAACTGGGTACACAAGTCCCAGTATAAACAAGTGCCTGATCCTCATTTTCACAAAGTGAAACACTGACAGTGTAGAATCTTCAAGACACAAACATTCCAGCAATGGGGTTAGGCCAGTTTCGAGAATGCACCTACCCATTTTAGAAGGAAGTAGTAGTCCACAAAAACCAAGAGGCTGGAAAAGAGCCATAAAGATGACAGAGTGGACTACTGAGGATAAGAAAGAAATTAGGTATTGTTAATATTGTGCAAGAAGCTCAGAATTTCCAGACAGAACATATTCAAAATGATCAAGAGAGAAATTGAGAGAGGAAAAATACTTACTTGCACAAGAAAAAGTATCAAAACCATCACATGTATTTTTTGTGTTCATTCATACAACAGATCCATGAAAACTATTATATAGACAAAAATGCTGGGGCATTTGGAAGAAGAGGCAGCCAAGGAAGTGCAAAAATGTAAAGAAGAAAACCTAGAGATTTTTGAAAGGCATGAAAAATAAAACATGGACATGGGAAAGAAAGATCTGATTTGTTGCAATGATATTTGAAGAGAAATACAGGCAAAGTATCTAGGTATGGAGACTTTCACAACCCAAACAATAAGATCCAAAATAAGGAATGTAAAACAGAAGATTAGTAAAGTAGAAGTTAAACAAACAGAAGCTGAAGTTATGAAATACTTCCAAAGTGAGGATTTATTGTAGAAAGTCTAACACAGTTTGTCGCAGCATGGTGGAACAATTAGTCCACAAAGTAAGGAAAACAGAAAGGAAGATGTATGACACGAAAAAGCATAGCAACTTTAATATGGTGCAATATTTAAGCAAAGGAGAAACCAAACAAATCAATGCAAAAAATGGCACCAAAGACAGTTGTAGAGAAATACAGGCAAACTTATGGTTATACAACATTTCACAATACAAAAAAAATAAAACAAAAGGGAAAAGTAGAAAAAGGATTAGTAATGGGGAAGTTACAGAAATAGAAACTGAAATTATGGGTTACCCCAAAGTGAAGGAAAATCCTACAGTGGTAATGCTAACATCATGATGGAACAGTGAGGTAACAAATTAAAGTGAAACAGGAAGCATGTGATCACGTGCCACATGAATATTCTCTACAGCTTTCAGAAGGAAATGAGTACAAAAGTTCAGCGGGAGTTGTACAGCAAAGGAAGGAGCAAGAAACATTGGCAACTCTGACACAGTCAATGTTGTAGTGATAGACAAGGGAATTCCTATCATGAAAGAGCAACAGATGCAGGATGCAGCTGAAGAGAATATGTCACAGGAAGGTGTTCAGGAACTTTCCATGAA
>NC_056741.1:1745294731-1745367032 GCF_019279795.1 Protopterus annectens | reverse complement strand
TAGTGTTCCCAAAGGCCAATGGCTTGTTTTTTGCAGGGGTTAGGACCCAGGGCCCCCTTGCTTGTTTATGTACCACATAACTGTGGTGTTGTCTGTCTTAATAGTTGTCCTGGATAAGCAGGTCCTTGAAAGCTATAATGGCATTTTGTACAGCTAGCATCTCTTTTGATTGATGTGAAGATGCCTTTGTTTTGGGCCACTGTCCTGAATACATTTCCTGCCATGTGTGCCCCCAGGCTAATCCATGCATCTGTTGTCAGTGTTTGCCTGGTTGTGAAAGGCTGTCCCTTGTTGAGGTGACAAGCTTGAGCCCACCATGAAACTCCTGTTGAAGCAAGGATTAGTGGTATAACTATTTCCAAACTTTTACAGTGTTGAGACCATACATTCTTTAGGTACCATTGTAGTTTCCTCATATGCAGTCTGGCATACGGAATTAGTAGTATGCAGGATGCCATGTAACCCAAGGCCTGCAGAATTTTTCTTGCAGGGAGTTGGGTCTTTGTGCCATCAATTGAAAGTATTGAGTCAGTTGTCCTTGCCTGTCTGGCGTGAGAAGCCATCTGGGCAGTTGTGTTCAAGCTGGCACCCAGGAATATAATCTCTTGTGAGGGCAGTAGTTTTGATTTCTTTTCATTTACTGTGTCCCCAGGCAACTTAACTTTTTAAAAAGCCAGATGCTTTAGAAGAATGTCCTTGCTCTCTGCTTGAATCAGGCAGTCGCCAGGTATGGATAAATTTGAATTCCTTTCTGTCTGCAAAATGCAATTACTGGTGCCAGGCACTTTGTGAAGACCCGGGGCCCAGTAGATAAGCCAAGGGGCAGTGCAAAAATTTGGGTTTTGCATTGAACCAGCTATGAATCTGAGGTATCTTCTGCAGTTTTGTCTGATAGGGACATGCAGATATGCCTCCTTGAGGTCCAAAGTCACGAGCCAAGCTTTTTGCCCAGCATGGGAAGAAGCTGCTAGTGTCAACATTTTGAATTTGGAACATCCGGTAAGTGTTTAGAGATGAAAGATCCAGAATGGGCCACCAGGCTTTGTCCTTTCTGGATACCAGAAAGAGTCTTGAGTAAAATCCTTGTCCTTGCTCCTGTGATGGTACCTTTTGAATAACTGTCATATCCAGAGTTGTAATTTGTGAGCCTCTGCCCATTGATTTGGTGGCAGATTTGGCATTTTTAACCTTGGCAAATGTGAAAGTGGAACCTGTAACCTTGAAATACAATGTGAGAACCCATTTGTCTTTGGTGATCATTTGCCAGTTGTGGTAGAAGAGTGCCAGTTTTCTCCCAAAGGGGCTGCCAAGAGATTGTTTGGCAGCTGAGTGGGGAAGTCATTGAGCTGCTTTTTATATGGTTGGGGCGTCTTCCCTTCTTTCTGGCCTGATGCAACCCATTGTGGGCCTGTAAGGACCTTGTGTTGACTTTTGGGGCGTCTGTATCTTCCCCTCTGAGGTCTGTCTGTAATTGGAATGGAACAATTCTTAGTTGGCCAGTTTCTGCTAAATCTAGCAGGCGGAACCTGTAAGAAATCCTTCACCATTTGCATAGATTTTGCCTTATCCTCCATTTTTTTTAATACCTCTTCTGCCTTAACTCCAATAACATCCTGCTGCAAAGGTGCATCCAAAAATTTTTACTTTAACATGATCTGGTAAGTATTTCTTTTAACCAAGCATGTCTTCTAATGACAGAGCCTGTAACTGCTGCTCTGCAGGAGGCCTCTAGAGAATCAAAACCACATTGCAAAGTATGCTTTCCCACTTTTTCAGCTGCATGCAATAAATCCTGCATTTCTTTAAACTTAGGAGGATCTGAATCTGGAAGCATTTTTTGTTTTAACTGAGACAGAAAAAATTGCTGATATTTTAGCATGTGAAACTGGCAATTTAAGGCTCTCATTGCTGAAGTTGTAGACGTATATACTTTCTTTACCCATCTGTCTAATGCTCTGGAATCTCTGTCTGAGGGAACTGGATTCTTGGCTGATGAGGCCTCAACTCCTTTGGGTCCCTGAGAAATAGTTTCAGGGTCAGCTACAGGGCTTTTATACAGAAAGTTATGTGAGTCAGGGACTCTGTAGTATCTGTCAGGTTTAACAGGGCCTGGAGGTAAGGAATCAGGAATATCTAACACTGGCGGAACAGCAAGCGGTCTGTGCTGAGGTAATAAAAGGAATTCTCTGAGCCTTTTCTTGGATTCTGAGTAATCCTGGCCTTCCCAGTTGAAATGCTCCCTCATGGTATGTAGGGTTTCCCCAAAGGAGTAGTCCTCAGGCAGTGAGGCTGATGGAATAGATTCTTCAGCATCAGAATCCTCATAAGGGGGTAAAGAGTATCCTAGGTCTGAGGATGAATCAGAAGAGATGGATACCTGGTCGGATGAGTCATAGTCTGCATCCTGTCTAGGTCTTTTATCAGGAGGGGGATGGGACCCCCTGATCAGAGTGATTAGGTCTTCGGCCATTTTGAGCATTTGTTTCTTAGGCATGGAGGCCTGTCCTGGAGAATGCTGTATTTGTTTTGATTTTTAAAAGGGGGCTTAGACTTAGCTGAGGGTTTAATGCTTAACTGAGTAGGTCTGAAGACACCCTCTGAAGCTGTGGGTTGCTCAGCTACTATCCCTCTGAAAGGTTAGTCTTGGTAGGCTGAATAACGTGCTTAAGCTCAGCCATCTCCAGTAGGGCCTGTGGTTCTACAGAAGCAGTGTCAGGGGCTGCTAAGGCACCTCACTGAAAACCGGAGAAGCGACTGGCCTAGAAAGGGTTCATCAGTTTTGGGCCTCAGATGCCTATCCTTGTCTCTGCACTTTTTGTATTCCAGTGTCAGAAGTTCCAGCATGGTATAATTGAATTTTCTACCAAAATAATGTGGGGAAAATCAGGCTTTTAAAAGTGTCTTGTTAAACCTAGCACAAAACCACAACCAGTGCGCATGGGGGGCCTAGGCATGGGGGCAATAGGGAAAGGAAATCCTTAGGGGTTTTTCTTCCCACAAAAAATACATTTTTTAATTTTTTCTGACATGGTCTGAGGCAAGAAAAGTGTAGCCAACATACTGCTGAATGGGTACATGTAATGAGAAAAAGCAATGTAAGGACTGCCACTCAACTAATGAACCCAGGACAGGCATGGGACTTCAGTGGCAGGCAAGGCCATCTGATCTGTCCGATAGCTGTGCTGGCTACCCACTTCGACAGCTAATACCACTGCAGTCTCACGACCTCCTTCAGTGTCAGCAGTCTGCCTTACCTATGTCTTTTCTCTTTACATGTGTCCATTCAGCAACGGACCTAAGGGATCAAGTTCTGTATTACTAAGCTCTTCCTGTCAGCTTAACTCTACACATACCTGATAAAAGCAGTATAAAAAAAGTATTGCAGGATGGTCACGGACATATTAGGTTGTACGTGGAAGCACTCTCCTGAAACAGTTGTTCTTTCTCAGCATCTTCACCAGCTCCTTACCACAGTTACTTGCCAAACTCAGAAAAATATATATTATACAACACATTTCATAATAGAGTTTTGCTTACCATACTGGTCCTACTTGGTCATGGGTGTTTCCCATTCTTCTCACAAGCTGCATGTTACCAATCCTGCATAGCACTCCTCACGCCATTGTGGAGGTCAGTCAAGAACAACGCAATGCCCTCCTCAGTTAGGTGACCGCCATCCCTTCTGAACGGGTGAACATCTTCTGTGGTGATGTTGTCATGGCAGACTGTAGATCCACTGACCCTGTGCATGAAGCCATGCATGAACCCATTCTTTAAACATCTGGCCTTGTAAGCTGCCCGTTGACTATTTGCTGTTTTCCATATCTGTTGAGGAATTACATCAGACCACACAAAATGACAAAGTGGCCACCATGACTGTAGGTGTTCAAAAATTGCTGTGATTTGAAACCGTAGCCTTCCGCGTGGTTGACTGATGACATCATTCCCTCCAATGTGCAGCACAAGAATGTTGGGCTCAAGGTAGATGGAACATTTCTCTTTCAGCAACTGCAGTACTCCACTCCAACGCATACCTCTTCTTACAATCCAGTACAGCTTCACACTATATGTGGGGAAGCTGAAGTTGTAGTGGTGGTCTCTTACGGAGGCATGGTTGGCAGCCCAGTGAATGTAGGAATGGCCACATACCCACACTCTCACTTCTCGTTCTGCTCGTGAAGCCATGTCAGTGTCAGATGGTGGACGAACCTGCACAGGAAATAAAATGCAAACACATTACTACTGATGTTTGACAGATGTATTGGAAGACTACAGATATATGTATATCATATGCATTACCTGGTTTGCCCATCCAAATTTTCACTCCTATCCACAGGGGCATTATTCTTTTCATATATATTTCAAATTGAAAATGTATCACTGTCATAACTCTCAAGTGCCCTGATTTTCGCAGGATGTCCAGATTCTGCCTCGTAGAGGTTACATTTCTTGAAATTGTACAAATGACAGAAAGGAAGTGGTGGGGGTGGATTGCAATGACTCCAAGTGAAAAAGCCAAATATGACTTGTGCATTGATCAATGTAATAACGACTTCTACTTATGTGAATAACAGTGACAGCTTCTGACAGTTTGCCTGAAAAGTGATAATGACTCAGTGCTATATTGTAACTGCACTGTGATAATGATGTGCAAAGTTATGCATGCTCAGACACAGGTGAGAATTGCTGCACATAAACATTCATGTTATTACCTTGTGCAGCTGTTATGCAACACAGACTCATCATCAGTACGGAGAACACCAGAGTAATTCAGTAAAATAGTATAACATTTAGATATTGAGCCCTTCCTCCCAACTAAATTCCACAAATGACTGACAAAGCCAAGAAAAAAAGCGCAAAACATATGGTAGCTCCATGCTTAGTAAGCATGCAAGTCAGGAGACATCTATAAGAAATTGATTTTAGGAATTTTGCTAGAATTACTGGCCCAAGTATGTAATGGAAGATACGCTATGTGAAATACCAGAAAGTAGTAACACAATATTTCTCAGGTCAAAATCAAACAGGAAATAAAGGAAGTAATAGTCAAATCATGTTTCCTTTGTATACTGTACCTTTTAGTTAAGTTCGACCAGCTACTAAACAGACAGGGACTAAAGGTGGTTGTGTATGACTTTAAATGTCATGGCAGGTCAAACAGGACAATGAACTTGAGCTGCTCCATCGTCCAAGTACCATAAGCCAAATCCCACAGCACTTGCTTGCAAGATATAGGTCCCCCTCTATGACCCAGGAAACCCATGTATTATTGGTAAGACTCACCATCCAACCCTACAGTATTGAGTAGAGAACTAAATCAAAAAAAAAAAAAAAAAAAAAAATCAGCCACACTGGTGGAATCACACATCAATAGGCTGTGTGACAGAAGGAAGTGAATCATGGCAAAAAGTAGGAGGTGCAGTATCCAGCAAGATAAAAACCTTCTCAAACTAAACAAACAGATCTGAAGACAAAAAATCTAGCAAAGCCAAATCTGAGGTACATTTGTCCTACCAGGCCAAGGACAAATACAAGACATTCTTCAGCTATGTAGACAATCTCAAATTAACCACTGCCCCTAATACTCTCCATAAAGGGCTAACACAGACAAATATCTGGCATCTAAGCCATGGACCCAACACTAACTTGTCAAGGAAATACTTAACAGTATCCCCCCAGGAAGTCCGCCAGCCCTTGTAACAGTCATATTGACACTACATCCCTAAGAGCTGACTCAGTAGTCGGGGATTTGGGGGTGCACACAGACATCTAGCCTTTGACCATCACATGTCTACACTAGCGAGGAAATCATTCTATGTTTTGCAAAGTACAAAGGTAAGGCCATTTAGGTCCAAGAAAGTCAATGTTCCACAGTATTTGGCATTCTTCAGACCTATTGAGTACAATGCCCCCTTTAGTACATAACTAACCAGGCACGTCCAACAAGTGGAACATCCACAGAGGTTCCTCAGTAAAAGAACACAGGTCATACTTCTGACAGATGCACAAAATGCAACATCACAATTACCTATTCTAAAGACTTAAACATTGACTGGGGTATAAATAGGATTTGCTGGAGAGTCAAGTATGCATTTGAGAGACTACCGCTTCTCTGGAACAGTCTCCCCACCCATATGAAGCAGAAATTGACTTTCCTGCTTACTTTAGGCAAAAGAATATTACTGTCAAACGGGAGTGAAAATCCAACCAAAAATAGATAAAAATCAAACAGCATCTCAATGTGCCAAAAAAGTTCAAGAAATCTGGACAATGCCAGTCAAAATGGGGGTGGGGGACAAAGGCTCAAAAATAGGGACACATTTCTAAATATTGGTTGTAATGACTTAGAAAGTTGCTAGAAAAGCAGGATTTGTGTTATCCTGCATTCTGTGGAGGATATGAAGTCTAAAATTCAATTACATATCATTTAGTAACTTTAATCATTAGATCATCCCTGTGACTTGTAAAAAAAAAAAAAAAAAATGTTATGAGGAACAATCCAGAAACATTCTGGAAAATGTATACAGTTGAGAGGTATGACTTATTGCATAAAAACAATACTGTTCACTTAGTCTCCCCTTTTTTGTCAATAACTGCATGTTCTTGCAAATTCCTTGCTTTACTTCAGTAATGCTGCCTATACATCTTAGCCTCTACCACTCCTGTATTTAATGCTGCCTATACATCTTAGCCTCTACCACTCCTGTATTTTCCTGTCTTCAGTCCTTTTCACTATTCAAGCCTGTCTACTCACTGTGTGACTATAACATTTGGTTTAATTTTTACTATAGGCCTTCCATTGAATCTGTTTCTCCTAAGTACTGACTATCTTAGTTTTAGTCCAGTTCTCACAGCCATATGTTACTTACTATTTGAACAAAACAAGATAAAACACTGATTGGTTTCTTCTTTAAAATCTCATCCTGATTTGTTTTGGCCATGTGTAGATGACCTTGTGTGGAAAACAATCAACCAGCATGGTTTAGGTCAGCAAAATCCCACTCAAAAATGTAGAGAATTAGGAAAACTCCACAGGGTATCCAGAGGTCAGGACTCCGCAGAGACCCAGCAAATGAAAGAAACATTAACTAGTGTGCCATGACTACTCAAACATTATCCTCAGTATTCATGTCTATCACCACTCAGACCCATTAGAAATCCACACTACACACACTAACGGCATCATGCATTTTGTTCGACAGATAGCTAATCAAATAACCAATCAGTCCATCTCTACAAAAAGAGATACGGGCAATTGTTACTGTTACTGCTGGATCATGTGCATGACAGCCATTATTGCAACTACATTCTCATTACTTCAGATAAGTTAAAAAAAAAAAAAAAAAACTGGAAGTATTTTTAATGAAATACAACTGCAAATTAAATGATTTTTAAATGAAAGAAGTTTTGCACAGAGCAGATCTACAAATCAGAACTGGGCTCTTTCTCAGAAACTTACCGCAATGCCATTAAAACAGTTTGCAGAGGATATCAGCCCCCTACACTCCCTTCACCTTTGCATATATTAACTCCAAAAATTTACTGCAATAAAATAAAGTATTATACTCGTGTGTATTTTTCATGGTTTCTCCAACAAACCAAAAGTGTGCATGACATTACAGAAGTTTACTACTCAAAACACAAAATAAGCAAACGTGCTCAGATCCTTACAAAGTACAGTTTTGTACCTACCATAAATGTAGATGTTCGAAGATCCACATTGCTGCAGTCCTAACACTTGGGTAGTCCGCTGTCCCTCGGTCGGCCCGAATATCAGAGTATAAGGCTGACGTCGGTCAAGGCGCATTTGACTGACATCAGAACGTCAGGGTACAAATCCGCATGACCGACGCCATATCCTCAGTCTTTTCTTGCCCCAGATGTCAGAAGACCCTAAAAAGAAAGGTCAAAACCCATAGACAACAACCAAACAACCAACCAGCCTAACACCAAAAATATGCACAATATATACAATATATACAATTATACAATTGTACCTCAGATGGATAACCCAACCCACACAACCACCTCAAACTACAGAGGGGAAGGAGGGAGGGTAAATTGGACTGCAGCAATGTGGATCTTCGAACATCTACATTTATGGCAGGTACAAAACTGTACTATGTTCTTCATCTCACATTGCTGCAGTCCTAACACTTGGGTAGAATCCCAAAGCAGAGGTAAGGGAGGATGGCTAAACTATAATGAAGCAGGAGCTGCCAAAATGCCCTGCAACACAGCAGTGGCAAAACCAGCCCTGGATTTAGAGTACAGTGGAAGGTGGTAATGCCTATATGCACTGAACTCCAAGTGGCTGCCTCCAAAATATCCTTAGTAGCCACCCCCCTCAAAAAAGCTGTTGAAGTGGCAGTAGCCCTAGTGGAATGAGGCCTAATCCCAGCTGGAATCTCTTTGCCATGATGGGAATAACAGAAAGCAATGCAAAATCCAATCCACTTAGAAATAGTTTGGTTTGACACGGGCTTGCCCTGAGAGCACAAAGCAAAAGAAACTAATAACTGCTGAGATTGTCTGAACCCTTTAGTTCTGTCCAAATAATATCGCAACTGCCTGTGTACATCCAAAGTGTGCAAAATCTTTTCCTCTTTAGTTTGGGGATTTGCATAAAAAGTAGGAAAATGAATAGTTTGGTTTAAAGCCACACTAGAAACCACTTTAGGCATAAAGGAAGGATTAGTACGTAAAGATACCCTATCCTTACGGAAAATTAAGAAAGGCTCAACTGCCATAAGGGCCTGCAATTCAGAAACCCTTCTTGCAGAGGTAATGGCCAACAAAAAAGCAGTCTTCCATGACAAATATTTCAACTCAGCAGTAGCTGCAGGCTCAAAAGGTTGTAGAGTGAGTTTCTCCAACACAAAATTGAGATCCCAAACAGGAGTAGGAGCCCTTCGTGGGGGTCTTATATTCTTTGCCCCTCTAAGAAATTGCTTGAACAAAGGATGAGAAAACAATGGTGGGTCACAGTTGTAGTGAGCTGAAATTGCTGCAGCATGAATCTTATTAGAAGAGAAGGACAAACCTTTGTCCAATAACTCAGTAAGATATTGAAGAGCCACACTTAAATCAGGCTCAGAAACATCCAAATCCTTAGCTGCACTCCAAAATAAAAATCTCTTCCATTTATCTGCGTACACTTTCCTTGTACTAGGCCTTCTAGCTTCCAAAATCACATTCAAAACTTGTTGTGGAAGTTGAGACCCTCTATGGTTTAAAACAGAATATGCCATGCTGTTAGGTGAAGAGAGTGAAGTTTGACATTGAGCAAATGACTGTCCTCCTGGGACAACAGATGTGGAATCAAAGGCAAAGGCCATGGAGGCTTCTGTACTAGACTTCTCAGTAATGGGTACCAGTGCTGTCGAGGCCAATCTGGAGCTATCAAAATCATCCTTGGCTTGTCCTGTCTGACCTTTAGAAGTACCTTTGGGAGGAGAGGCAGAGGTGGAAAGGCATACACATGAAGATTTTTCCAACTGAAAGAAAGAGCATCCACTTTCCAAGCTGTGGGATGAAACCTTTGTGCAAAACTTTGGCAGCTGGTGGTTTAGTGGAGAAGCGAACAGATCTATGTCTGGAGTTCCCCAGGACACTGTCAATTTCTGAAATACATGAAGATCCAGTTTCCACTGTGGGGATCCATGATTTGTCTGCTTAACACATCTGCTAAGGAGTCCTGTGCTCCCGGCAGAAACCTTGCCTGAAGACTTAGTTGTAAACTGAGAGCAGTCTCCCACAAAATCATTGCTTGCCTGCATAGAGGATAAGAATGTGTTCCCCTTGCTTGTTGATGTACCACATGACAGTTGTGTTGTCTGTTAGAATCAACACCTGCCCTGGAAGAAGTAAATCCTTGAAAGCTATTAATGCAAACTGGACTGCTAACATCTCCTTCAAGTTGATATGTAGATGCTGTAGTCTGACAGGCCACTTGTCTTGTATCCACTTTCCGTTTAGATGAGCTCCCCAAGCTTTGTCTGAGGCATCTGTCGTTAAAATTTGACTCGCCTCTGGCCGGGTCACAGAGAGTCCCTTGTTTAGGTGACATTCCTGAGCCCACCACAAAAATTCCTTTTGAATGCAAGGTATTATTTGAATGACAGTGTCCAGATGCTGGCAGAGCTGTGTCCATACATTTTTGAGATACCATTGCAACTTCCTCATATGCAGTTTGGCATTGGGAAGCACCAGAATACAAGATGCCATGAACCCTAAGGCTTGAAGGACTGTCCTTGCAGTCAGCCCGGACTGAAGAGATAGATGATGGAAGTAAAGGGAAAGATTCTTTTGTTTGTCCGGGGTTAGAAAGGCCATCTGGGATGCTGTATTCAGTCTTACACCCAGAAAGCACATGTCTTGAGAGGGTACTAGACTGGACTTTATTTCGCTCACAGAATACCCCAGGCATCTTAGCACTGCTATCACATATTCCAAATGGCGAAGAAGCTCGTCCTTCCTTGAGCCAGAATCAGGCAATCGTCCAAATAAGGATAGATTTGTATTCCTTTTAGCCTGAAGAAAGCTATCACTGGAGCCAGAACTTTCGTAAATACTCTGGGCAGTAGATAAGCCAAAGGGCAATGCAGAGAACTGATAGTGAGAAGTCCCAGTCAAAACGCAGATATTTCCTGCAACTTAGCCTGATAGGAACATGAAGGTAAGCCTCCTTGAGATCCAAAGTTACCATCCAGTGATCCTTGCCCAGTAGAGGTAAAAGCTGTTGTAACGTCAACATTTTGAACTTGGGAATGTCCAGATAAGTGTTGAGGATAGATAAATCCAAAATTGGTCTCCACGTGTTCCCCTTTTTGGCACAAGGAACAGGCGAGAATAAAATCCTAGGCCCCTTTCTGGCATAGGAACCGGCTGTATGGCCCCTATTTGGAGTAACAGAGAAATTTGCTTGTGAGCCTCTATTCTTTGTTGAGGAGGAATGTCTGGCATGCCTTTGAAAGGAGGCAAGGTATGGAAATAAAACCTGTAACCGTGATGTATGATATCCAGTACCCATCTGTCTTGGGTAATCAAACTCCAATTTTCTTTGAAAAGTGCCAACCTTCCTCCCAAAGGTGCTGCCAGGCAAGAAGATTCTGGCAGCTGAAAAGGTAGGTCAGTGGGTCTGTTCTGAAAGGACTGACCCCTGCCCTCACCGAAGACTGTGCAGGAGAACTCCTGTTCTAGGCCTGAAAGAGCCCTGACCTCTGCCCTGCCACGTCTAGATCTACCCCTAGACTGGGAATCATAAGAAGGATCGTCCACCCTTTAGTAGGCCAATTTCTACTAAACTTTGGAGGCTGAACCTGCAAAAATCTTTAACAGTCTGCATAGACTTAGCCTTGTCTTCCATTTTCTTTAAAACTGCCTCAACAGGAGAACCAAACAAGACATCAGATTGCAAAGGGGCATCCAAAATCCTAGTTTTAACATGGTCAGATAAATTTTGATCCCTCAGCCAGGCATGCCTGCGAAGAACTGACCCAGTGGCAGCCACCCTAGACGAGGCCTGAACAGCATCAAAACCACATTGCAAAGAATGCTTACCCACCTGTTCAGAAACATGCACTAAATCTTGTAACTCTTTACAATCAATACCTTCCGCCAGAGCATCAACCTTAGATTTCAACTGTGAAAGGAGATAATTTTGATATTTCAACATGTGAAACTGGCAATTCAAAGCTCTCATGGCTAGAGTGGAAGAAGTATAAACTTTCTTTCCCCACCTATCCAAGGCCCTGGCCTCTTTATCTGCGGAACTGGATTCTTCACAACAGAACCCTTAACACCCTTAGGCCCCTGGCTAACACTTTCTGGGTCTGCCCTAGGACTCTTAAAAGATACTTATGAGCTTCAGGCACCCTGTAATACCTATCTGGTTTAACAGGAGCAGGAGGCAAAGAATCAGGATTGAGAGAAGCCTCTGCAAACACATCTTCCACCACATTCAGAACAGGAGGTATAGCTAAAGGCCTATGCTGGGGTAAAAACAAAAATTCCCTAAGCCTTTTCCTGGAATCAGAGAAATCCTGACCTTCCCATTTAAAATGCTCTCTCATGGAGTGAAGGGTCTCTGAAAATGAAAAATCCTCAGGAGGAGAAGCAGAAGGAGTAGAATCATCCACATCAGAATCAGAATAATGAGAATACTCCTGCAAGTCTTCAGCCAAGACTCAGACACATCCGAGGCCTGCTCATAATCCCCAACACAGGTTCCATCCTAGGCCTCTTATCAGGAGGGGGCATAGAGCCTCTAATCAAAGTAATTAAATCTTCTGCCATTTTAAGCATGTGCTTCTTGGGCACTGAACCTGAAGAACTAGGAGTGACACCCACAGAAGCAAAACTAGACCTGCCTCGAGGAGAAGCCTTGGAAGCAGAAAGAGAGGGCCTAGACACCTTAGGAAGGGAGGGGAGTACAGTTACCTGAGAAGCCCCTACAGCCTGACCTGCCTCCTGGGAGGCCACATCCTGTAAAACACAGTTTCTCCCTGGGACTCCAGAGGCCTCCGTCGGAACCACCGGCTCCACTGACGCCTCTAAAGAACCGGCGTCCGGTTCGGACGACTCCTCTAACCTAGGTTTAACTGCCTTGTCCTTGCGCTTCTTTGAGGAAGCGTCGGAGCATCCGACGGCATATTGTAATTGCACCGCTTCCCAAAGACCAACCTGGCACAATCCAACCTACGCTTTATAGTGCGTTTATTGAACCTAGCACAAAAGCGACACCCAACAACGCCGTGCTCAGGTCCCAAACAAGGTATACACAAATTATGGTAATCTCTATGCGGTATCTGTTTCCCACAAGAAATACAGTTATTCACTTTTCTGACATCCGGTAAACCACTGAGGCAAGAAAAAACCAAAATATTCCCCAACGGGGTACTTAACCAACTCTGACTTCGGTCTGAAACTCCGAATTCGAAAAATTTCAGAACGCCGAACGGCACTTGCAACACTGCTTCTGCATCGGACCATGCGGCAAAAAAGACTGAGGATATGACGTCTGTCATGCGCATTTGTACCCTGACGTTCTGATGTCAGTCAAATGCGCCTTGACCGACGTCAGCCTTATACTCTGATATTCGGGATGACCGAGGGACAGCGGACTACCCAAGTGTTAGGACTGCAGCAATGTGAGATGAAGAACATCTGCAGAGAGCCTATAGCTTGTTTCATTACAATTGCATATCAAGCCTCCATAAACTGAACTATTGATTTATGTATTTATTTAACAACGGCTACACTAACAGTCACACGAGGGATGGAGCAAGCGTCAGCAACAGAACACACAGGGTAGATGCTCTTGAAACCTGAATAACTATTTACAAACTACTTACTGACCATAACATCATTTTGTGTAGCTACAAAATGATTCTCGCGCACTGCACACCAGATATGCCAAGTACTTAAAGTACAACATAGACAGTACATTACCTTTATTATGATTAGTAATCATAAGTATTTGGGCTTGATAAGGTGTGTTTTAACAGTAATGGTTACAGAGTGCACAAAGGATTATGGGGCGCAATCGCTACTAAAGTGGACTAGCAGTTGGAATGCGTGCGATACACTTCAGACACTGTTCCAGGACTTATGAACAGAATGTGGGCATTTATTACTTGAGAATTTGTAGGAAAGCAATTTTAATAAATAATTATTGGCATGTACAAAGCTTCAATCCACATATGTTAATGAAAATATAATTAGGTTACAAGTTGTTCGAGTATTATATTTAACGTCTAGAGACAAACATTTTTATACGAACTTTCATTACTCAGAGAAATGTTTGTACCTAGAGGATATCATGAAACATTTTTGACACGATAAAAGGTGGTGTTATTGGTAGAAATAAGCATCCACCAATGAGTGATATAGGAACTGAAAACAAATGAAATTTTCTGCAGAAGGGTGAAGCATTTCTCTTACACGCTCACTCACACATATATGTACTTTACTATAAAAAGAATCCAAAGAACTGAACAGTGGTTTCAATAATAACTTAGTTTATTACATTAAACTTTAACATTTGTCGCAGATGTTAGTTCTTTCACTCCCAACCTTCACTCATACACACACATCGGCTTGCTATGATCACAAGAAGATATGGAAAGTATAGCAAGCCGATTTTCTCTAAAAAATCAAATATGAACAATACCTTACTCCGCAATGAAAACTAAGTTGAGAAGGTAACTGACAAAACTCTGGTACTTTTTCAAATTAGTTTTTAATAGTGAAGTTAAAATGTGACTCAAGTTACTCAGGTGTAACAGCATACAATTTGTAGCACCTCAGACAGCGCTCGGATGTAAGCACCAAGGTGCCAAGGGACGGTACTCAGGGTTAATGAGTTAATTGATGTTTGGTCGAAGTGGTCATGAGCCAGTTGTCCAAGTATGGAAACATTCAGAATTCTTGCAGTCTTATGCGAGCTGCTACTACTGCCATGCATTTGGTGAACACCCTGGGGGTTGAGGTGAGTACAAAGGGCAGTACTCCAAACTGGTAATGGCTGGCTCCCAGGTGGAAGGGGAGAAACCTTCTAGAGCTTTTGTCCATTTTTATATGGTAATATACATCCAGTCAGCTTTCTTCAGAAAGGGGAGAATAGAGTGTACCATGACCATCTGGAACTTTGTTTGTTGAACAGACTTGTTCAGTACTCTGAGATCCAAAACTGGTCTCCAGTCCCCTGTCTTTTTTGGCACTAAAAAATTCGAGTAGGTTCTGGATTCTTCTTGGTCTGGCAGGACTTGTTGGATGACTCGTTTGTCCAGTGAATTTTGGATTTCTTGCACTACTGAATCCCTGTGACTAGGTGGAACATCGGGGATTTTCTTTTGAATGGGGGGAGATTCACAAAAGGGAATGATATAATCTCTGGATATGATCCGTTGCACCCAGAAACCTTTTAAGTTTCGCCAGGCTTTTGGGTGTGAAGATAAATGCCCCCCCACGACTGCCTCTAGAGGAAGACAATCTGACTTCCCTTCAAGAAAGCTGAAAGGGCTTGAATGGGAAAGAGTCCCTGAAGACCTGGTTTTGTGGACCACCCCTGCCACAAGGGCGGTTTCTTCCATTTTGGTTCCCCCCCTCTGCCCTTGTGGAAACTCCTTCCATGTGCGTCTTGGAAAGGCCTTTGGGATTTCTTGAACCACATTTTTCCACCGCTCCACTGGTTCCTAGAAAAGGACCTTTGGGGGGGGGGGTGGACAAACATATGCCCACAGCAGAAAGGTGTTACCATCCTTCTCACACCTGTATAAAGTCTCTTTTACTTTAGGGTCAAACAAGGATGTTCTGCCAAAAAGTACAGTTTTGTACCTACCATAAATGTAAATGTTACAGTACACTGCTGCAGTCATTACACTTGGGTTATCCTGCCGTCAGGCATTTCCCCAGTCAGCCTGAGTTCCAAAGTCTTGGTCTGGTGTCGGTTGCTGTCACCTCCTCCCGGACGTCAGTGCGACAGGGGTATACAAGATGCAGCCGATGCCATTTTCTTCAGTTTTTTTTTTGCCCCAGATGTCAGGTGCTTCTAAATAAGTAGGCAATTCCAATTGCTAATAAAACATACAAAAATAAAACAAAAAACAACTTACAGCTACCAGCAAATACTCTCCATAGGTAGTAAGGGTAGAAGACATAGGTACGTACCAGCCAGTAAGAGGGGAAGGAGGGAGGGTAACCTGGACTGCAGCAGTGTATACACTCGAACATCTACATTTATGGTAGGTACAAAACTGTACTAGGTTCATCGTGTTACACTGCTGCAGTCATTACACTTGGGTAGAATCAAAGCTGAGGTAGGGTGGCTGGTTCTATAAGGCATTAGGGGTGGCTATAAGGCCCTGCAGCACTGCAGTGGTGAGGCCAGCTCTGGATTTAGAGTATAGAGGCAGATGGTAATGCTTGGTGAAGGTATGTACAGAACTCCAAGTTGCTGCTTCCAAAATATCCTTGGTAGGTACTCCCTGAGGTAGGCAGTTGAAGTGGCTGTTGCCCTGGTGGAGTGAGATCTAATGCTGCTAGGTACAGGTTTTCCATGGTATGTGTAGCAGAAACGTATACAATGTCCTATCCATTTTGAAATAGTCTGTTTTGAAACGGCTTTTCCCTGTGCTCCTGCAGCATATGCTACCAATAATTGCTCAGATTTTCTGAAAGCTTTGGTTTTGTCCAAGTAGAAGTGTAACTGCCTGTGAATGTCCAGAGAGTGCAGTAGTCTCTCCCCTTTATTCTGTAGTTTAGCATAAAAAGTTGGCAGGTGAATAGTTTGGTTTAGAGCCACACTGGATACCACATTTGGCATAAACGTAGGGTTAGTTCTTAAAGACACCCTGTCCTGGTGGAAAATGAAGCAAGGTTCCACTGCCATTAGTGCCTGTAATTCTGAAACTCTTCGTGCTGATGTTATTGCCAGGAGCAGAGCAGTTTTCCAAGAGATATATTTTAATTCTGCTGTGTTAGCTGGCTCAAAAGGAGGTAAAGTTAGTTTTTCCAAAACAAAGTTGAGGTCTCAAGTTGGAGCAGGTGCTCTACGGGGCAGTCTTATGTTTTTAGCCCCTCTGAGGTACTGTTTTAACAGAGGATTAGAGAAAATTGGTGGATCCGTGCTGTAATGAGCAGAGATGGCAGAGGCGTGGATCTTGATGGATGAGAAGGAGAGGCCTTTGTCCAGTATCTCAGTTAAGTATTGTAGTATCTGAGGAATGTTTGTGACAAGAGGGTCAAGGCTGTGAGCTTGGTTCCAGGCACAGAATCTCTTTCATTTATCCGAATAGGCTTTCCTGGTACTAGGCCTTCTGGCCTCCAGAATGACATCCATAACAGCTTTGGAGAGAGGCATTGCTTGCTTGACTAAAGAATCTTCCATGCAGCTAGGTTTAAGGTCTTTAGCTGGCTGTGTAGTATTTGATTGTTTTGCTGAGTCAGCAGATGTGGGATTTGAGGCAAAATCCAGGGTGGTTCTTGTGCTAAGCTCAAGATTGGTTACCAGTGCTGGCGTGGCCAGTCTGGTGCAATCAGAATCATCTTTGGCTCTTCTTGCCTGGCTTTTATGAGTACCTTTGGCAGGAGAGGTAGTGGTAGGAAAGCATATACTTGTAGGTTCTCCCAGCTGAATGAGAGGGCATCCACTTTCCATGCTTGTGGATGGTAACTCCTTGTGCAGAATTTTTGTAGCTGGCAGTTTATTGGGGATGCAAACAGATCTATGTCTGGGCTCCACCATTTCTGTGTTATCATTCTGAATATTTGTGGATTCAATTCCCATTCGTGGGGATCCATGATGTTTCTGCTCAAGTCGTCTGCCAGTGTGTTTTTCTCTCCTGGCAGGAAAGATGAACTTGAAGGTTTATAGCCGTGTTCCACAAGGCCATGGCTTGTCTGCATGGGGGGTAGGAGCGAGTGCCCCCTTGCTTGTTTATGTACCACATAACTGTGGTGTTGTCTGTCTTTAGCAGTAGTTGTCCTGGATACAGCAGGTCCTTGAAAGCTATAATGGCATTTTGTACAGCTAGCATCTCTTTTTGATTGATGTGAAGATGCCTTTGTTTTGCGGTCCACGTGTCCTGAATACATTTGCCTGCCATGTGTGCTCCCCGGGCGTAATCAGATGCATCTGTTGTCAGTGCTTGCCTGGTTGTGTAAAAGGCTGTCCCTTGTTGAGGTGACAAGCTTGAGCCCACCAGTGAAACTCCTGTTGAAGCCAAGGGATTAGTGGTATAACTATTTCCAAACTTTTACAGTGTTGAGACCATACATTCTTTAGGTACCATTGTAGTTTCCTCATATGCAGTCTGGCATACGGAATTAGTAGTATGCAGGATGCCATGTAACCCAAGGCCTGCAGAATTTTTCTTGCAGGGAGTTGGGTCTTTGTTGCCATCAATTGAAAGTATTGAGTCAGTTGTCCTTGCCTGTCTGGCGTGAGAAGCCATCTGGGCAGTTGTGTTCAAGCTGGCACCCAGGAATATAATCTCTTGTGAGGGCAGTAGTTTTGATTTCTTTTCATTTACTGTGTACCCCAGGCAACTTAACTTTTTTACAAACGCCAGATGCTTTAGAAGAATGTCCTTGCTCTCTGCTTGAATCAGGCAGTCGTCCAGGTATGGATAAATTTGAATTCCTTTCTGTCTGCAAAATGCAATTACTGGTGCCAGGCACTTTGTGAAGACCCTGGGCGCAGTAGATAAGCCAAGGGGCAGTGCAGAGAATTGGTTGTGCATTGAACCAGCTATGAATCTGACGCATCTTCTGCAGTTTTGTCTGATAGGGACATGCAGATATGCCTCCTTGAGGTCCAAAGTCACGAGCCAAGCTTTTTTGCCCAGCATGGGAAGAAGCTGCTGTAGTGTCAACATTTTGAATTTCGGAACATCCGGGTAAGTGTTTAGAGATGAAAGATCCAGAATGGGCCACCAGGCTTTGTCCTTTCTGGATACCAGAAAGAGTCTTGAGTAAAATCCTTGTCCTTGCTCCTGTGATGGTACCTTTTGAATAACTGTCATATCCAGGAGTGCTGTAATTTGCTTTTGAGCCTCTGCCCATTGATTTGGTGGCAGATTTGGCATTTTTTTTTAACCTTGGCAGAGTGTGAAAGTGGAACCTGTAACCTTGAAATACAATGCTGAGAACCCATTTGTCTTTGGTGATCATTTGCCAGTTGTGGTAGAAGAGTGCCAGTTTTTCTCCCAAAGGGGCTGCCAAGAGGGATTTGTTTGGCAGCTGTAGTGGGAAGTCATTGGAGCTGCTTTTTATATGGTTGGGGCCGGTCTTCCCCTTCTTTCTGGCCTGATGCAACCCATTGTCGAGGCCTGTAAGGACCTTGTGTTCGACTCTTGGACGTCTGTATCTTCCCCTTTGAGGTCTGTCTGTAATTGGAAAGGACCAATTCTTAGTTGGCCAGTTTCTGCTAAATCTAGGAGGCTGAACCTGTAAGAAATCCTTCACCATTTGCATAGATTTTGCCTTATCCTCCATTTTCCTTAATACCTCTTCTGTCTTAACTCCAAATAACACATCCTGCTGCAAAGGTGCATCCAATAATTTTACTTTAACATGATCTGGTAACGTATATTCTTTTAACCAAGCATGTCTTCTAATGACAGAGCCTGTAACTGCTGCTCTGCAGGAGGCCTCTAGAGAATCAAAACCACATTGCAAAGTATGCTTTCCCACTTTTTCAGCTGCATGCAATAAATCCTGCATTTCTTTAAAATTAGGAGGATCTGAATCTGGAAGCATTTTTTGTTTTAACTGAGACAGAAAAAATTGCTGATATTTTAGCATGTGAAACTGGCAACTTAAGGCTCTCATTGCTGAAGTTGTAGACGTATATACTTTCTTTACCCATCTGTCTAATGCTCTGGAATCTCTGTCCGAGGGAACTGGATTCTTGGCTGATGAGGCCTCAGCTCCTTTGGGTCCCTAAGAAATAGTTTCAGGGTCAGCTACAGGGCTTTTATACAGAAAGTTATGTGAGTCAGGGACTCTGTAGTATCTGTCAGGTTTAACAGGGGCTGGAGGTAAGGAATCAGGAATATCTAACACTGGCAGAACAGCAAGCGCTCTGTGTTGAGGTAATAAAAGGAAGTCTCTGAGCCTTTTTCTTGGATTCTGAGTAATCCTGGCCTTCCCAATGGAAATGCTCCCTCAGGGTATGTAGGGTTTCCCCAAAGGAGTAGTCCTCAGGCAGTGAGGCTGATGGAATAGATTCCTCAGCATCAGAATCCTCATAAGGGGGTAAAGAGTATCCTAGGTCTGAGGATGAATCAGAAGAGATGGATACCTGGTCGGATGAGTCATAGTCCGCATCCTGTCTAGGCCTTTTATCAGGAGGGGGATGGGACCCCCTGATCAGAGTGATTAGGTCTTCGGCCATTTTGAGCATTTGTTTCTTAGGCATGGAGGCCTGTCCTGGAGAATGCTGTATTTGTTTTTGATTTTAAAGGAGGCTTAGACTTAGCTGAGGGTTTAATGCTTAACTGAGTAGGTCTGAAGACACCCTCTGAAGCTGTGGGTTGCTCAGCTACTCCGGATCCCTCTGAAAGGTTAGTCTTGGTAGGCTGAATAACTTGTGCTTCCGAAGGCTCAGCCATCTCCACGTGGGAGTCAGAGGCGGCCTGTGGTTCTACAGAAGCAGTCGTCAGGGGCTGCTAAGGCACCTCGCTGAAAACCGGAGAACCGGCGACTGGCCTAGAAGAGGCTTCATCAGTTTTGGGCCTCAGATGCCTATCCTGGTCTCTGCACTTTTGGTGTATTCCAGTCGTCAGAAGTTCCAACGGCATGGTATAAATGAATTTTCTACCAAAATAATGTTGGGCAAAATCAGACGTTTAATAGTGTGCTTGTTAAACCTAGCACAAAACCAACAACCAGTGATGTCATGGTCTGGGCCTAGGCATGGGATACAATAGGAATGGAAATCCTTATGGGGTATTTGCTTCCCACAAGAAATACAGTTATTAACTTTTACTGACATCGGTCTGAGGCAAGAAAAAGTTTCCCCAATGGGGTACTTAGCTTTGTAGAAGACTTCGGTTTTGGATTCGGAATGAAAATCTCAGGAGACAGCTGACCGGCGCTTGCTAACTGCTTTTGCTTCGGGCACCGTGCGGCAAGAAAGAATGAAGAAAATGGCGTCGGCTGCATCGTATATACCCCCTGTCGCACTGAAGTCAGTGAGGAGGTGACAGCAACCGACACCGGACCATGACTTTGGAACTCAGGCCAACTGGGGAACTGCCTGACGGCAGGATAACCCAAGTGTAATGACTGCAGCAGTGTAACACGATGAACATGGAGCATTGATGAAAGAATACTTGAATGGTTCCGCAAAGTCACATAAGTACATCCAGGCAGGTCTCTTTACGGTTACACCTTTACATGCTGTTCTAGATGGCCCTTCACCTGCATGAGCGATGAGCCTCATGGACGAATTGGACACAGACTCCAGGGTGGCTAACTGGGAAGCCACTTTCTCTTGGACTCCTCTCAGCTACAGCTCCTGCAAGGGTGTCTGAAAACTCTTTAATCAGATCCCGTTGGACTCTGGTTAAATGTGACAAAAAATACAAGGACCTCAAGGCGAAGGTTGATGAAGCACAGACCTCCTTCCCAAACCTGTCCATGGCTCGGAAGCTCCCTACTGGGCGGATGGATGGAGGAACTCTCCTCAACAGGCTCCTTTTTAGTGGCTGCGGCTATGACCACAGCATCTACAGCCAAGCCCTAAGCCAAAAAAGTACAGTTGTGTACAGTTACCATAAATGTAGATGTTAGAGTGTATTCACTGTTGCAGTCATTACATTTGGGTAATCCTGCTGGCAGGTTGCCCTCAGTTGGCCTGAATTCCAAAGTCCTGGGGCCTGCGTCGGCCGCTGTCGCCCCTTCCCTGACGTCAGGTCGTCATGGGTATAAAAGATGCAGCCGACGCCATTTTCTTTAGTTATTCTTGCCCCAGATTCAGGTGCCCCCTAAAAGGGCAGCCAAAATTTATATACATATAAATACATGCATCAATATAAACTTTACCTTCATCTACAAGCAAATACACTACATAGGTTGTACAAAACAGAGAAGTAAAGATGGGTTCCATCAGAAGAAAAGGGGGATGGCGGGTGGGTAACCTAGACTGCAACAGTGAATACACTCGAACATCTACATTTACGGTAAGTGTACACAACTGTACTATGTTCTTCGTGTTTCACTGTTGCAGTCATTACATTTGGGTAGAGTCACAAAGCTATGGATGGGAGGCTGGAGCTAAACAGCATTAGGAGCGGCTATGAGGCCTGCAGAACTGCAGTAGCAAAGCCTGCCCTGGATTTAGAGTAGAGTTGTAGATGATAGTGCTTGGTAAAGGTGTGCACCTATCTCCGAGTAGCAGCCTCTAAAATGTCCTTGGTTGATACTCCCCTGAGAAGGGCTGCTGAAGTGGCTGCAGCTCTCTGCCTAATGCCCTTAGGCACTGGCTTGCCATGGTGTAAGTAGCAGAAAAGAATGCAGTGGTCTATACGCTTTGAAATAGTCTGCTTTGAGATAGCCTTTCCTTGTGTGATTCTGCAGCATATGCCACTAGTAATTGTTCTGTCTTTCGGAAAACTTTGGTTCTGTCCAAGTAGAATCTAAGCTGTCTGTGTACGTCCAAAGAATGCAGAATTCTCTCCCCCTTATTCTGTGGATTTGGATAAAAAGTTGGCAGATGAATAGTTTGGTTAAGAGCCACACTGGACACAACCTTAGGCATAAATGTTGGGTTTGTCCTCAGAGAGACCCTGTCTGGATAAAAAATGATGAAAGTTTCCACAGCCATGAGTGCCTGAAGCTCTGAAACTCGTCTTGCAGAAGTTAATGCTAGCAGCAGAACGGTTTTCGAAGATAAAAACTTTATATCAGCCATTGCTGCTGGCTCAAAAGGTGGCAGAGTGAGTTTTTCCAGGACATAGCTGAGGTCCCATGCAGGCATTGGTGATCTTCTTGGAGGCCTTAAGTTTTTGGCTCCTCTGAGGTACTGTTTTAGTAAGGGATGAGAAAAGATTGGTGGCTCTGTATTGTAATGAGCCGAAATGGCAGAGGCATGAATTTTAACAGATGAAAAAGATAGACCTTTGTCCAGCATTCTCAGTTAAGTAATGCAAAATCTGAGGAATATTTGGCACAGCTGCATCAGTTCCTTGTGCCTGGTTCCAAACACAAAATCTCTTCCATTCTCCATCATAAGATTTTCTAGTACTAGGCTTTCTGGCCTCCAAAATGACACCCATCACAGCTTGAGTGAGAGGTGTGTTTTGTATGACTACATTATTCGCCTTGCTGCCAGGTTTAAAGTACTGAGTTGGCTGTGCAGGATCCGATTGTTTGCTGGGACAGTAGGTGCGGTATCAGAGGTAAGGTCCAAGCTGGGCATTGAGACAAGCTCCTTAGTATTGGATACCAGTACTGGTAGGGCCAGTCTGGGGCAATTAATATCATCCTTGGCTTCGCCTGTCTGACCTTTAGGAGTACCTTGGGGTGGAGAGGCAGAGGGGGAAATGCGTATGCTGATGGATTTTTCCAGCTGAAAGATAGGGCATCTACTTTCCATGCTTGTCTGTGATAAATCCTTGTGCAGAATCATTTTAGTTGGTAGTTGTGAGGGGAGGCAAATAGATCTATGTCCGGACATCCCCAATTCCTTGTTATCATGCTGAAGACTTGTGGATCCAGGTGCCACTCCTGGGAATCCACGAGGTTTTCTGCTTAGGTCGTCTTCCAGAGTATTTTTCCTTCCTGGCAGGAATTGTGCCTGCAGGTGTACTTGGTAAGTCAATGATGTGTCCCACAAAGTCATGGCTAGTCTGCAAAGAGGGTAAGAAAGAGTGCCCCCTGCTTGTTTATATACCACATTACCGTGGTGTTGTCTGTCTATCAGTAGTTGTCCTGGATGCAGTAGGTCCTTGAAGGCTGTCAGGGCATTTTGAACTGCTAGCATCTCTTTTTGATTGATATGTAGATGCATTTGGTTTGAGGTCCATGCATCCTGAATGCATCTTCCTGCCATGTGGGCCCCCAGGCATAATCTGATGCATCCGTTGTTAGTGTTTGCCTGGCTGGGGGTAATGTGAATAGCAGTCCCTTGTTTTGGTGACAAGCCTGTGCCCACCATCGAAACTCCTGTTGCACGCAGGGAATGAGAGTAATGATAATTTCCAGGCTGTGGCAATTTTGAGTCCAAACACTCTTTAGGTAACACTGAAGTTTCCTCATATGCAGTCTTGCATATGGAATTAGTAGGATGCAGGATGCCATGAAGCCCAATGCCTGAAGAATTTTTCTTGCAGATAACTGGGCCTTTATTGCCAGCATTTTGAAATAGGTAGTCAGTTGCCTTTGTTTGTCTGGCATGAGATAAGCCATCTGGGCAATTGTATTTAAGCTTGCACCCAGGAATATTATCTCTTGAGAGGGTACTAGTTTTGATTTCTTTTCGTTGACTGTGTACCCTAGGCATGTTAGAAGTCTTTTCACAAACGCCAGATGCTGTATTAGAATGTCCTTGTTCTCTGTTTGAATTAAACAGTCATCCAAGTAAGGATATATTTGTATTCCTCTGTCTGCAGAATGCAATTACTGGTGCCAGGCACTTTGTAAAGACCCTGGGTGCAGTAGATAAGCCAAAGGGCAGTGCAGAGAATTGGTAATGCACTGAGCCAGCCTTGAATCAGAGGTATCTTCTGCATATTTGTCTGATTGGGACATGCAGGTATGCCTCTTTTAGGTCTAGAGTCACAAGCCAAGCGTTCTTGCCCAGCATGGGCAGAAGCTGCTGCAAGGTTAACAGCTTAAATTTTGGAATATCCAGGAATATGTTCAAAATAGATAGGTCCAGTATTGGCCTCCAGGCCTTGTCCTTTCTGGGTACCAAGAACAGTCTTGAGTAAAATCCTTGTCCCTGCTCTTGTTCTGGTAGTAGTTGAATGGCCCCCATGTCCATGAGGGATGAGACTTGTTTTTGTGCCTCTGCCCATTGATTTTTTGGCAGATCTGGCCAGCCGTTTGCTTTTGGCAGGGTATGGAAATGGGACTTGTAACCTTGTGACACGATATTTAAGACACACTTGTCCTGGGTTATAATGTGCCAGTTTTGAGAAAAACGTGCTGATTTTCCCCCTAAAGGGGCTGCCAGGAGATAAGTGCTTGGTGCAGGCAGGGGGAAGTCATTGGGACTGTTTCCTGAATGGTTATGATTTGTCTTCTCCAACTTTGGAGGTAGAAGCCCCCCATTGTTTTGAGTGGAACGAACCTTGAGCCTGGGAACTGCCTCTAGGGCGTCTGGGTCTGCCCCTTTGAGATATGTCTGACACACAAAAGGACCAGTTCTTTGTTGGCCAGTGTCTACTAAACCTAGGTGGCTGTACTTGTAAAAAATCCGTTTGCATGGATTTAGCTTTGTCCTCCATTTTCTTTAACACCTCTTCTGCCTTAACACCAAACAAAGTATCATGCTGTAAAGGTGCATCTAATAATTTAACTTTAACATGATCAGGCAGGTTTTGTTCCTTTAACCAAGCATGCCTCCTAATTACAGAACCTGTAACTGCGGCTCTGCAGGAGGCCTCTAAAGAATCAAATCCACATTGCAAAGTATGCTTTCCAACTTGTTCAGCTGTATGCAATAAATCCTGCATTTCCTTGTTTTCTGCACATTCAGAGTTTAACATTTTCTGTTTAAGCAATGCCATGACATGTTGCTGATATTTGAGCATATGAAACTGACTGTTTATGGCCCTTATAGCCAAGGTAGCAGATGTGTAAACCTTTTTTCCCCATCTATCCAGTGCCCTACCCTGTCAGAGGGGGTAGGGTTTTTTTGCAGCGGAAGCCTCAACTCCTTTGGGACCCTGAGAAATAGTTTCTGGGTCTGCAGCAGGGTTTTTAAAAAGGAATTTATGTGAGTCAGGAACCTGTAATATCTGTCAGGCTCAACAGAAGCTGGAGGTAAGGGGTCAGGGGTAAGACTAGACTCCGAAAACACATCATCTACAATGTCTAACACAGGTGGGATGGCTAGTGGCTTGTGTTGAGGTAGTAACAGAAAATCCCTGAGCCTCTTTTTAGATTCTGAAAAATCTTGGCTCTCTCAGTGGAAATGCTCCCTCATAGTATGTAAGGTTTCCCCAAAAGACTAGCCCTCTGGAGGAGAAGCTGAAGGTATGGATTCTTCAGCATCAGAATCCTCATAGGGGGGGGAAGAGAATATTCCTGATCAGAAGAGGAATCAGAAGAAATGGAAACCTGATCTGAAGATTCGTTGTCAGTCTCTTGCCTAGGCCTCTTATCAGGAGGGGGACGGGAAACCCTGATCAAGGTAATCAAGTCTTCGGCCATTTTGAGCATCTGCTTTTTGGGCATGGAGGCCTGTCCACGTGGCTCTTGAGTTTGCTTCTTTGTCTTTGAAGGTGCTTTAGTCTTTGCCTTTGAAGTCGGTTTAATGTATAGATCTGAATACACCCTCAGAAGCTGGTGCCTGCTCAGCGGCTCCAGACCAATCTGAAGGAATAGCGTCAGAGGCTCCAATATCTTGAGTTTTCAGCGGCATAGCCGACTCCACTTGGGAGTCGGTAGCGGCCTGCGACTCTAAAGTAGCGGGTGTCAGAGGTTGCATAAGCACCTCACTGAGAACAGGTGAACTGGTGAGTGGCTTAGGAGAAGCTTCGTCGGTTTTGAGCCTCGGTTGTCTATCTTTTTCTTTGCGTTTGTTTGTGAACTCCGGTAGTCGGATGGCTCTCCGATGACATTCCTGGATAATTAAACCTGCGTCCAAAATAGTTTAATGCAAAATCATACAGACGCTTAATAGTGCGTTGGTTAAATCTAGCACAAAACCGACAGCCTGAAACGTTATGGCCAGGGCCTAGGCAAGGAATACAGTAAGAACGAAAGTCCTTATGAGGTATTTGCTTCCCACAAGAAATACAATTATTAACTTTTTCTGACATCGGTCTGGAGCAAGAAAAAAGTTTCCCCAACGGGGTACTTAGCTTTATAGAAGATTTTGGATCTGAAATTCGAACTCGAAAATCTCAGGAGTCGGCCAACCAGCACTTGCGAACTGCTTCTGCTTCGGGCACTGCGCGGCAAGAAAGACTAAAGAAAATGGCGTCGGCCGCATCTTTTATATCCCTGACGACCTGACGTCAGGGAAGGGGCGAAAGCGGCCAACGCAGGAACCAGGACTTTGGAATTCAGGCTGACTGAGGGTAACCTGCCAGCAGGATTACCCAAATGTAATGACTGCAACAGTGAAATACGAAGAACATCTGCTAATCTTCTGGAGTGGAAAGAATCTTAACTGGTCTTTTAAGGTTGGGCTCGATGCTGTCTGCAGCCATCCACACCCACTGAGAAATCAACTGAATGAGCTTATCAGTGGTCGGAGTCACCCAACAAGTAGGCGGGTGGTAGCCGAAAGCCTGCAGGTAAACAGATTCTTCAGAGGAAGGGTTTTGGTACTTCCAGCCACTCCTCTGTTTTAAAATTTTCAAGACGTCTCCCAATGAGACATCTTCAGGGGTAATCATGGTGACCCTTCCCCCTCATCGAAATCTGTCATCTGTGACAGACTCCTGGGGAAATCCAAGTGCTTCCTCTTGGACTTCTTTTCTGAGGGACCTCCTGAGGAGTACAATCTGGGGAGGTATCAGAAGATGACAGTACCCGTGCCTGTAATAACTGAGGCTTCAGCACCCACTCTCCCAGTGGAGAGGCAGGTGGAAATTACAGTTGTGTACACTTATCATAAATGTAGATGTTAGAGTGTATTCACTGTTGCAGTCATCACACGTGGGTTGTCTGCCTGCAGGTAGCCCTCAGTCAGCCCAAATACCAAAGACTTAGCATTTCTGTGTCAGCTGCTGTCGCTCTGGGACTGACGTCAGGTCATCAGGGGTATAAAAACAGGCAGCTGATGCCATTACATCAGTTTTTCTTGCCTCAAATGTCAGGAGCCCCCCAATAGGGAGCTAAGCTATGGTGGGAAAATCACCACCAGTAAAAAGTAAGTACCAATACTGAAAACACAGGGTCGATTTCTAGGTTGATCTAGGTTTATTCACAACCTTAAACACCACAACAAAGAGTAACCATAGCCAATACAGTCTCCAATACAATCCTTTTCGAAACGTTGAACCACTGCGCTTGCCACTAAGTATGTACTAATAGGATGAATAATGAACTCTCTTAACCATCTTTATATACTGTCACTAATTGATTAAGTGATTAATTGGTGAATTGATTAAAACTGTATTAAAACTGTGTTAAAACAAGTAACATAACAACATGTAGTAATTCCAATGACCACTAGATGGCCTTAAGGTTTAAACAATGAAATATGCTTGCATTTTTTTACTGACATTTTCATTCTGGTTAAATTATATGTTAAATGTGGATTTTTAAACAAGTTTTTTTTTTTTTTTAATATATTTATTAAAGTGGATGGAACATTTTTTTATTTAAGCGTGTTTGATATAAGTGTAATGTTACTTGTTTTAACACAGTTTTAACCAATACTAATACCACTGCAAGGGATTAGTAATACACAGGAAGGAGAGAGAGAGAAGGGGGCTGGAGGGAGGGAAACCAGAACTGCAACACTGAATACACTTGAACATCTAAATCTATGTACTATGTTCTTCGTGTTTCACTGTTGCAGTCATCAAACTTGGGTTGACTCCCAAAGTTGAAGAAAGGGTGAAGGCAGTCAAGAAGAGTTTGTGCTGGCTAGTATGCGCTGCAGGACTGCAGATGCAAAACCCACCCTGGATTTGGAAAATATAGGCAGGTGGTAATGCTTGGTGAATGTGTGTACAGAACTCCATGTAGCAGCCTCCAGAATCTCCCCTGAGGAATGCTGTAGAGGTAGAAGTTGCCCTAGTGGAATGTGTTCTGACCTCCTGACGGGTTGGTTTCCCATGGTGTTTGTAGCAGAAATGGATACAGTGTGCTATCCATTTGGAAACAGTCTGTTTTAAAATGGCCTTGCCCTCTGCCCCCGGTGCAAAACTGAGTAATAACTGGTCAGATTTCCTGAAAGGCTTAGTCTTATCTAGGTAGAATCTGAGCTGTCTGCACATGTTCAAGGAGTGTAGGATCCTTTCCCCTTTATTTTTGTATTAGGGAAGAAAGTTGGCAAATGGATAGATTGGTTGAGAGCCACAATGGACACCACACTTTAGGCATAAAGGAAGGATTAGCTCTGAGGGAAGCCCTGTCATCATGAAAAATAATGAAGGGTTCCACAGCCATCAGTGCTTGTAGCTCAGAAACTCTTCTAGCTGAAGTGATGGCCAGAAGCAATGCGGTTTTCCAAGAGAGGAATTTTAACTCTGCAGGCTCAAAAGAGGGTAGTGTGAGCTTTTCCAGTACAAAGTTAAGGTCCCAAGTAGGGGTGGGTGCTCTTCTTGGTGGCCTTAAGTTGTTTGCCCCTCTCAGGAACTGTTTGATGAGAGAGTGAGAGTAGAGGGGTGGCTCAGCATTGTAATGAGCCAAGATGGCAGAGGCATGGATCTTAATGGAGGAGAAGGATAGGCCTCTGTAAAGTAGATCTGCTAAGTAATCCAGGATTAGAGGTAGGGAGGGCAGAGTTGTCTCCTCTCCTTTAGATTGCATCCAAGAGCAAAACCTTTTCCACTTGTCAGCATAGGATTTCCTTGTACTGGGTCTTCTGGCCTCAAGAATTACTTCAAGGACCTGCTTGCTTAGGCTGGTCACTGGGGGAGATTTCAAGAAATAAATTAGGCTGCAAGAATCAGGGTTTGTAGTTGTGGATGCAAGATCTGTCCCCCCCTGCTGAATGAGGAGGGTCAGGCTCTGGGGTAGGTGCCAGGGTGGCACCAGTGACAGGCTGTGTAGTAGTGGGTACCAGTGCTGGCATGGCCAATCAGGATTGCCCTTGGTCTGTCCTGTCTTATCTTGAGCAATATTCTTGAGAGAAGGGGCAGAGGGGGAATGCATAGATCCAGAGGTTTACCAACTGGAAGGATAGGACATCCACATTCCAGGCCCTGCTGTGAGGTGTCCTGTTGCAGAATTTGCTGAGCTAGTGATTGCAGGGGGAGGCAAAGAGATCCACCTCTGGGGTCCCCCATTTCGGAATCAGAAGGCTGAAGGTGCTGGGCTCTAATTGCCACTCGTGTGGGTGTAGGAGATTTCTACTGAAGTGAGTTTTGTTTGCCTGGCAGAAATTGAGCTTGCAGATGGGACCTGTATGTCCAAGGCTGTGTTCCACAGGGCCATGGCTAGTCTGCAGAGTGGGTAAACATGGGTTCCCCCCCTACTTGTTGATGTACAACATAACTGTGGTGTTGTCTGTTTTTATTAGCAGGGGTCCTGGTGAGAGTAGGGATCTGAAAGCTGTTAGACTGCACTGAACAGCTAGCATCTCTTTTTGGTTGATGTGCAGATGAATTTGACTTGGGCTCCAGTGATCCTGAATGCACTTGTCTTCCAGGTATGCCCCCCATGCAGTCTGATGCATCTATGGTTAGGGTCTGGGCGGCATGGGGTTGAATCAAGGGAAGTCCCTTGTTGTGGTTGCATGCTGCTGCCCACCAAAGAAACTCTGTCCTTAGACAAGGTATGATAGGAATGACAGTTTCCAGGTGCTGAGAATGTTGGCACCAAAGACTTTTTAAGTACCACTGAAGTTTCCTCATATGTAGTCTGGCATATGGAATTAGTAGGAAGCAAGAGGCCATGACCCCTAGGGTCTGCAGGATTTTCCTTGTGGATAGCAGAGTTCTGGTGGCCATTTGAGTGTAGTAGGCCTGTCACATAGGCTTGTTTTTCTGGAGTGAGGAATGCCATCTGGGATGCTGTGTCCAAGCTTGCTCCCAGGAATACAATCTGTTGATTGGGGGGCTAGTTTTGATTTCTTTTCATTGACGGTGTACCCAAAAGGGGTTATAATGTTTTTTTTTTTTTACAAATGTCAGGTGGTGCAACAGCATTTCCTGACTATCTGCCTGAATCAGGCAGTCGTCCAAGTACGGGTAAATTAGTATTTTTTTCTGTCAGCAGTAGGCAATGGCTGAAACCAGGCATTTTGTGAATACTCTCGGAGCAGTGGATAAGCCAAAAGGAAGTGCAGAGAACTGATAAGGCATAGATCCTGCCCTGAAGTGTACGTATTTCCTGCATGGGTCCCTGACAGGGATGTGCAGATAGGCTTCTTTTAGGTCTAGGGTGGCTAACCAGGCATCTTTGGCCAGCAGAGGATAAAGTTGCTGCAGGGTGAGCATTTTGAATTTTGGTACCACCAGGAAGGTGTTTAGAATGGAAAGATCTAGGATTAGGCACCAAGTGCCCTCTTTTCTGGGTACCAGGAAAAGTCTGGAATAGAACCCTTGACCTATCTGTTATGCAGGAACAGAATGATTAGCCCTTATGGAGAGCAGTGACTGAACTTTGTTTTGTGCCTTTGCCCACTGGTTTCGAAGAAGGTCTGGGAACCCTTTTCGGTTGGCAGAGTGTGGAAGTAAAATTTGTACCCCTGGGATACAATGCTGATGACCCATCGGTCTTTGGTGATGGAAGTCCAGTTTTTTGCATGATGGGCAAGTTTTCCTCATAGAGGCATGAGCAGTTGGGCAGAGGTGAGAAGTGGAATTGTGAATTTTTTCCATAAGGAGGTGGCTTAGCACTCCCTGTTTTTAAAGTGGAGCCACTCCATTGCTTAGATCTCTGCATACCCTGAGATTCTAGTCTGGGAGGTCCGTTTCCCCTGGGTCTAGTTTGAGATGTCCTTGAGGGAGCTGGAAAAGACTAATGCTTCGAGGGGCAATGCCTACTGAATCTAGGAGGCTGTACTTGCAAGAAATATTTGACTGTCTGCATAGATTTAGCTTTTTAAGAACCTCTTCTGCTTTGGTGCCAAACAGATTGTCCTTGTTCAAAGGAGCGTCTAGTAATTTTGATTTGACATGGTCTGCCAAGGTCTGCTCCTTAAGCCAAACATGCCTTCTCAGTACAGAACCAGTGACTGCTGCCCTGCAACATGCTTCTAGGGCATCAAAGGCACATTGCAAAGTATGCTTGCTGACTTGGCTTGCAGAATGCATAAGCTCTTGTAATTATTTTCTCCACAGTCTGTAAAGGTAGCTAATTTTTGCTTAAGTTCCATGATATGTTGGTGATACTTTAGCATGTGAAACTGGCAATTAAAAGCCCTAATGGCGAGAGTTGCAGAGGTGTATACTTTCTTACCCCATCTGTCTAAAGCTCTGGAATCCCTGTCCGAAGGGGTGGGATTCTTAGCTGTAGTTGCTTTGATACCTTTAGGCCCCTGGGAGATGACCTCTGGGTCAGCAGTAGGATTTTTGAAAAGGAATTTGTGAGAGTCAGGAACTCTGTAGTACCAGTCTGGTTTCCTAGGAGCAGGGGGTAAAGTATCAGGAGTTAGACTAGATTCCATAAAGACATCATTCACAACATCCAGGACTGGGGGTATTGCTGAAGGCCTACGGTGTGGCAAATCAAGAAATTCTCAGAGTCTCTTTTTGGGCTGAGGATAGTCTTGGTATTCCCAGTGGAAATGCTCTCAAAGTATGCAAGGTTTCACCAAAAGAAAATTCCTCTGGAGGAGAAACAGAGGGAATGGATTCCTCTTCATCTGAATCCACATAAGCAGATAACGGCATGTCTTCATAATCAGATACCTCAGAGTCGTCGGACTCTTGGTCTGTTAACGCTGCTGGGGACAGGTCTCTTTCTCATAGCCAGAGAAGGCTGGCTTCCCCTAATTAGCATAAGGTCTTCTGCTATTTTAAGCATTTGATGTTGGGGCAAGGAAGCAGCTGCTTGAGTTTGGGTCGGTTTTTTTAGGCATAGCACGTACTCTTGGCCTTAGAAACGTGGTAGTTTTAGGCAAAAATGAAGACGCGAACTAAGTCATCAGTTTGTGTCTAATACCGTTAGTGCGAAGAACTTCCTCAGCCAGTACCTGCTCAGCGGCTCTGGACCCATCCAAGGTAGAGAGACATCCGCAGGTTCCATAGTCGAAGAAGAGTCTCGTGGTGTACCAGACTCCGAACAGGTCTCGGTAGAGGCCTGCAAATCCATTGAGGCGGGCATCATGGACAGCGAAAGCACCTTACAGAGTACCAGTGAACTGGCGACTAGCTTAACGGAAGCATCGTTGGCAGTTTTGGACCTGTGCAGTCTGTCTTTATCCTTACGTTTTTTTCGGAAGACTGGTAGTCAGATGGCTTACTGAAGCCATTTCAGAATACGGAGATAGAGACTGAAAGTATTTAGCGACAATAAGAGCCTGACGATGAATAGTTCGGGGTTGAACAAACAAAACCAACAGTGAGGTACATAGTGGTCTGGGCCTAAACAGGTGATGCAGTAAGAATGGAAATCTTGGTGTGGTATTTGCTTTCCACAGGGGAGACCATTGTTAACTTTTACTGACATCGGTTAGAGCACGAAAAAAATATCCCCAATGGGGTACTTGACTTTAGAAGACTTCAGGATGATTCAATTCAGAAATGAAAACTCAGGTGGCAGCCGACCGGCACTCGTGCAAACTGCTTCTGCTTCGGACTCCTTGGCAAGAAAGATTGATGTAATGGCGTTGGCTGCCTGTTTTTATACCCCTAACGATCTGACATCAGTCCTGGAGCAACAACAACTGACGCAGAAATACTAAGTCTCTGGTATTCTGGCCAACTGATGGCTACCTGTAGGCAGATAACCCAAGTGTGATGATTGCAACAGTGAAACACAAAGAACATCAACAGAATTGGAGGTGGGTACCTGTTCCGAGAGGGAAGGTACCGACAGAGTCTCTACAAGAGCAAGGGCCCTCCACACAGCCTCAAAGGCCAGCCTCCCTGAAGAGGGAAGGGAGCCAAAAACAGAACAAGACTGCCTCAGAACCAGGGTCACTCCCCTCTCCGAAGGGCTGACCCCCCCCCCCCCCGGAGACTGAAGCCAGAGCTGAACTAACTCGAGCTGAAGCTCCGAGGAGCAGGGATGACAGCAAAAAACCTTGAGTCGAGACCTGTCCCCCCTAACTGGCAGGGTAGCCAGGGCTCTAGGTCGTCTCCAGTTCAGAAACAAGCAAACAGCTAGGGTAACTACCGGCTGTGAAGAAGCAAACCACTCCAGAGCCGGTACAATCGGTGCAGGGAGTTCCAGATCACAGGACTCTTAAGACCTCCGAGGAGGTTACAGACAGAGTAGTTAATGGTGTAAAGGAAGTTTCGGTACCAATACTTAAAGTGGTCTGTACTGAAGAGGGGCCTGAAAGCCTTCTAGCCAGCCCATAAGAGTTTATTCACTAGCCTCTCCACGTCGAGTTCTGAAAGGCTTTTGGTAGAACGGGCAGACGATGGGGAAGGGAACTTCAGCCTCTGCAAGAATACCTCTGGGAACTCCCCACACCAAAGGGATCAATAGATGGAGAGTAGGTAGTTCTAGTCAAAGTGGCCTTGTCAGGTGAAGCACCAGATTGTCACCAGCAGAGGCCTTCGATTCTGTGGGAACTTTCACAGCCAAGGTATTCAATTTTTTGGCTTTCAGAACAGAGTGGCAGGTCGGAACAGAGTGACTTCTTTGCTTCAATCTTTCTAATGATGATGAGGAAGGAGGAGATGAAACAACTATCTTAACTTTATCTCCATCTGGTAAGGCTTTCTAAAAGGCTGAAGGGAGAAGTCCTTTTAAAATAAGCTTATTCCGCCTTTCCACTAAAGCATGGTGGCTGAAGGCATGACAAATGCTACAATCTTCCTGTAAATGGTGAGGACCAAGACAATACACACACAATAAATGAAAGTCTGACGAGGGAATTTTACGGGCACACTTCTGGCATTTTTTTAAGCCAGAGGGGCCTCTACCCTTCTCAGTCATGTCCAGCAGTGAAAACAGATAACTCTGCTAAGTAATTCTCACTCCACAAAAAAAAAAAGGGAAACTAAGCAGAAGAGATATAATTTTTACTTACATTTTTTTATATTTTAAGATATAAGGAAAAAAAGGGGAAAAGGGGACTATTAACAATGACAGCTGAAGAACTACACAAGCATGTACAGAGATGACAGAAAGACTATTGGGGGGGGGGGACTACCAGCAATGACAGTGGGGAATACACAAAAGTGAAAAGGGAAAAAGTACAAAGATGATACTCGGAGAAATACTCAAAGTGTAACAAGAAAGAACAAAAGGGAAACGAGACAGAAAACTATAAGTAAAAAAGACAAAAATTTACCTAAAGTCACTAATGTTCAAGAACAGTAGCTAGACATGACCATTTTTGTAAAGCGGCAAACGAGATCAGAGGTAATTGAGAGAAAGGCATTCCAGCTCGAGTTGTAGTAACAGCAGAGTCTGTTCCAAGATCGGAACCAAACCCATCTGTCAAGGATAAAATTAAGACTGACAACACCAGATACAGCAGTTTGCTGTAAACTATACAATGATTTTTTTCTCTAAATGCATTAGAGGGGCTGAGCATTCTAGGTAGGCAATAAAGGTCAGATGGCACTGTGTGCAAGCTATCAGATGCTTGCTCAATGCTTTTAGCACACGTCAGGGAAGTAAGTGTGAATTCTGAGGTGCTAGACAGTAGCCATTTCCAAATAGATTGTACAAGTGCTGGCCCACCCTCATTACAGAACAGCAAATGAGAAAACGGGAAGGTGAAAAACACCAGCAATAGATGGAAGAAAACTTTAAAATAGGAAGTAGAAATAACAGAGAGAAGACCATTGGTAAAGGATATCAGGAGGGTGCACGCAGGTGGGAAATGAAGCTCTAAGAAAGGGCAAGGGTATGACAATATATTTCTGTCACATTTCAAAAACGGAAAATCCAATTTAACAGTTAGTAAAACACCTATCAGTTTTTTTTTTTTTAATGTCACAAACAGTACATATCTTCTAGGTCACCAGTCCCACAAAACAGGTCACTAAAAATGATCACCTAATTAAAAAAATTCATGAAACCAAAAATCACCCTCTGTACTTTTTTTTGGGGGGGGGGCAATTTAATCCCATTTTCTTAGCAATCACACAGAGTCACAGAACCGCGACTTAAAAAAAAAAATACAGCCTAAAAAATATATTTGATTCAGGGGAACCAAAAACGTTCTAGCCAAACCTAAGAACAGTGATTAAAGACACACAGACTTCACAAAATAAAGATAATATGGAAAAGAAAGGGCATTACAACTTTGTGGTCAGGCAGGAAGCCCAACTGTAATAGACTCGACAGGCTTGAAAACCTGTTATGAGATAGAAATTCCACAGGTACTAAACTTCCAAAAGCAATGATCTAGCTGCCACTGAAGTCACGTACAATCAACATGGGTGAATTTGTGCAGGTTGTACTGCTAAATGTCATGTTATCATGCACAATCTATAGTTCTTGACTGATTAAATGTGAAGAACCACTTTAAAAATAAGATCTTGTCAAAGGGGAAAACCGTGAAAATATGCAAGTGACAAGACAAAACGTATGCATGAGACAGAAAGGTTGTCCAAAACACGTTTGAAAACAGTATGGGAGCTATCTAATGGACAATTAAAAAAAGCTAGCTTGTCACTATGAGAAGGCAAGTAAACATTTCATATTCATGACCAGATACGGCAGAGAAACAAAATGAAAATAAAGTTAAATGCCAAAAAATGCATAGTCATACCCTTCGGGAAAAACAAGGTTACCCCTAGCTACCAAATAGGTGGCAATCCACTGAGTACAGAAGAAGTTATCAGGGACCTGGGGACCCAGGTTGATAGTAGTCTGTCATTCGACACCCATGTAGCTAAAGTAGTTAGGAAGACCTTCTACATTGCCCACCTTATCATGAAGGGATTCTCATCTAGATCAAGGGAGGTCATAGTCTCCCTATACTCATCACTCATCAGACCAATGATTGAGTACAATGCCCCATTCGAATGTATCTGACCCGACACTTGCAGCAGCTGGAGAGGCCACAAAAGTTCCTCACCAAAAGGATAAAGGGTCTCAAACATCTGTCCTATGCTGCCCGACTGAAAGAACTCCAACTCTATTCAGTCGCACGCTTGCTCAGAGGTGACCTTTGCCTAACATACAAGGCCATGTCAAACCCAGATTTGATGAATATGCTTCACCTCAAAAATCTAGATCCGTCAGAGCCACAAGGGCGGAGACTTAAACCTCGACACGCTATTAATAGGATGTGCTGGAGGGATAGATTCATCACCCAAAGACTCCTATGCTGTGGAATAAAATCCCGGTATATGTGAGGCAGAGCACCTCGCTGGCCTTGTTCAAGAGAAATCTTGACCAATGGATGGGAGATCGCAGATATACCCCAGGGATTACCTCAGTGTCACTGCTCAACAGAGGCACAGCAAAATAATGGGTATAGTTCCCCATACTAAAGGGGTGGCGTAAGCCACAAAACTATGGGCTAGGCTTGTAAATGCCCTCGGGCAGATAGCCTAGTATGAACCTATGAACCTATGAACCTATGAACCTATGATCTGTAAAATTACATTTGAGTACGAGCAAAGTGGTTTAGAGTTAGTCTTCCAGTCAGCACAATCTATGTTTCAAGTCTCTTATTATAGAGTCACTAAGTCCACTACATGCAACATTGTCATTCTACATGCAACTGTCTTACTGACGATGAAAATGCATGCTTAACTAGCAAAATGGGTCCAATAGGGTTAGAAAAATGGCAGAGACAGACTGGATGGCACTGCTAACTTTCCTCACAGGTGCAGGGTATGGGGTTCTTTTCTGTCTATGGACCCTAATGGAAGTGAGTGCCTTCACCTCAGGTAGGGAAAAAAAACAGGATTATCAGGTGAACCCCCCTGCATTGTTAGAGTGTGTACACGGCATAAACTACATACATACACAGTACAGAATAATGTGTGGAAGGGGGGAGTGGGATTGAGAAGTCTTGGTTTCCTCTCTGCCTGGCTTTGGAAATCAAGGAGGGGCACTAAGACTAAGTACACAGTAGATAACTGGAGGAAGAAAAACAAATACTTAAAAAAAATAAATAAATTATATATATATATATATATATATATCTTAGTAAATGAGGATTATGGGAAACAGTACTGAAGAGAAAAATGGTACATCATTTCTATATTCTAAATGCTTATTCTTACTGTTTTCGTTTATTACAGCAATTATACAGCTTTGTCACCGTCCAAAACTTTTTACAGAATTAAAAATAAGCATCAACAGTGAACAAGTGCTCAACCCGCCAAACTGCATGGCTTGGCGGGTTGATGCACTGGTGTGTAGATGCAATGGTCCTGGGTTCAAAATAGGGCGCAGGTGTACTTCAAAAGGTACAGGGCTTGATTCTTATATGGGGTAACTGGTTAGGCTTAAAATGGCCCACAAAAGCAGTTAGCCTAGTACTAGTCTATGAGAGATGAGGGCTGGCATAATGGTTAAAGTGTTTACCTCACAGACACAAAGTACAGGGTTTGATTCTCAGTTTCAACAGGTAAAGCTTAAAATGGTCTGCAAGGGCAGTGTGCCTAGTACTTACCTATAAGGGGTGGGAGGTTGGCATAATGGTTAATGTATTTACCTTACAGACACAAAGTGCAAGGTTTGATTCTCAGATGGGGTAATTGGCTAGGCTTAAAATGGCCTACAAGGGAAATTAGCCTAGTACTACCCTTTGAACTCAACAGCAGTCTAACCAGTTTTTAAGAGACAAACACTACCTATTAGTATGTACAACATACACAAGAATGAGATGTAATAATAGGGATATGTAGCATGACAAATTCTTTATGAATTGTAACTGACTTACTGTAGTCGGCACCACTGGTGCAATAAAACTGAGCTGCTTTTTCCTTTCCTCAATTTGACGTGTCGCTGCCTCCATCATCTGCTTGATCTGTTAATTAAAAAAAAGAAAAAAAAAACTGTTACAACAGGAAAATGCATAGATTTACATTAACCTTTCCTCTTCAGAGTTAAACACTGAAGGTTGCCTTCCACAGAAACACCTAACCCTGAACACTTCCAAACACATTCGACACTACTGCCAATTTTACAGTAACACATCAATTCATTAGGATTAACCTACCCTACAATATCCTGCAATGGCATAGTTAACACCGGCATCAAATTCTCACTGCACAGCCTGCTCTCAAGTTGTACTTCCTAAAACTTATACCTTTTAGTGCATAGACGAGGACGGTCACCACCTACACACATCAAGTTTTTTTTTCTCTCTTCAATTTTTTTTTTTGGGGGGGGGGGTAAAACAAACAAATCAGTTATAAAACAGAATAACTACTTACATAGGTCCACAGCTGATCAATACATCAAAGTTATACATAACAATTAATATTTCTCAAACAAATCTAAGTTTAAGCCAAGATTTATATGAAATGTGTAATAATAGACACTCTCATCTTTACAGTATGCAATTCACTACTGCAAACATTTTTGCCATACTAACAAATTTAACACTAGAGTGGGTAACTTTACTTTTCCAATTTTTAGTAATTACTTTTCTGGCTACAGCAAGAACAGACCAAAGAAGAATCACTTAGGTTTTGGAATTATCTCAGGAATTAGAGCATTAAATATAACTAAAGATTTAGAAATATTACATGTATCTGACCACAGAGCTTGAATGAACTTATTAATTTCTTTCCAAAAAGGGGAGACTACTTCACATTCATTTCATATACCATATGCACACAGTCAGCTATTATTTCAGAATCACATCTGCAGCATTTAATTACATTTGATTTATACGTAATCATAATTTTGTTAGTAGTGACAAATGCTCTGTGTAAGAATTTCCAAGTGAAAATTTTCCAATGTAATAAAAATGTAGCTTTATCAGTAAATTTTATTATGTTCTTGTATTCGTCAGATAAGTCTTCATTATTAATTTGAGGAGTAGTTCCTAAAGGGATTGTCTAAATATGTGAAATCTAACTTAAGACTTTTATAAATTTATGACAAATATGATTTTTCATAGCATTATTACTGATATTTATTAAGAATTCCAATAATTATGGGAACAATTTCTTACCTAGGTTAAATATCTAATCTCTCTGCTCACAAAGTCTCTAAATATTTGTAAAATTAACCAATTCTCAGAATCTTGACTGTATTTGAACCTTAAATTTTCAACAGTATATATCAGTACCATTTAAGAACTGATGCCAATAAAATAAAGTTACTTTGTTTCAATATTAGCATTTTGTTAAAGTTACGAATCTCTAACCAGTCATCTGTATATGTGATTGGAAGCATAGAAAATATTAAGTCTTTAATACAATGGTTAGAATATGTGAACTTTTGGAAATTGGAAATTGTTATTTAAATAGGGAATTTGAGAAGAGGTGCAATTCAATGTATGCAAAAAAATATTTTAACAACCAGATCAAACTATTAGGGACTACTTGTTTAGGACTAGTTGTGAAACATTTATTTATTAATCTTCATGTATTTGTTTCCATTTTGAATTGTAAGATTAATTTATCCACAACGCTATAGCTTTTACAAATTGTTGAAGTAGCATACAATTGACTATCAGGAGATCCTATTCAACCATTATCCCAACCTTTTCTGTGACTATCAAAACTTCTGATTCATTAGGATGGCAAAAACATTTAAGTAGAATATTATTCATCTTTTTCATCATTTTTTTCAGTGGAGATAGTACTAAAGATTACAAGATGAAAAATATTTTATGGAGAATTACCATCTTAATAAGCACTAATCATTCTTCCATGGTAAAGAAAAATTTGTTCCAATTTTTGACTAAACTTAAAATTTTAACCTGTTGAAAGTTTGCTTGTATCATTTCTTTACTATTAGACATGATGGTTATACCAAGGTATTTCATTTGATTGCTATTACAATTGAAATGGACCATTTCTGTATGTGTTTTTTAATTTTTTTATTAATTAATAATGTACTTGTTTTATTATGATTAAATCTTAAGTTTGAGATTTCTTCAAACTGACTTATACAACTAACTACATGGTCTAATGAATTATTTACATTTCCTACTGTTAGTAAAATATCAGCAGCAAAGAGACGGAACTTTTTTTTTAAATTTTGATATCGATAATGTTCTTAATGGATCCAATACTACTAGCAAAGGGTTCTATACCTAATGCAAAAAGTAAAGGTGACAATGGACAGTCTTGTTCTGTGCCTTTTTGTAATTTAAAGGAATTAGAAAGAAAAGAACATATCTTAACATAAGTACTGTACAAAGTAGAAATTAATGCAATTAACTGAGGTGAGAAATTATAGACTGTTTTAAACAGGAACAGCCAATTAACATAGTCAAAAGCCTTATCTAAACAGAGACCAATGATAGAAAGTTCTTTTTTATTTCTATTTGCATAGTCTATTTTCATATATATTCTTATTATCCTGTACTTGTCTATTTAAAGTAAACCCAGTTTGATCACTGTTAATTGGTTTATGTACAACTATATTAATTATGTTAGCTAAAATGGACATGAACATCTTACAAACCACATTTAAAAGTGAAATGGGTCTGTATGATGAGCACATTATATAATCCTTATCTTGTTTTAAAATAGAGGACATAAGGGAATATTTCCATGATGGGGGGGGGGGAGGCTTCAGCAGTTGTTTTAATTTCTCTATCAACCTTATCAAATATTTTAACTGCATCATCCAGTAGTATTTTAAGTTCTGGTATAAGACCATCTAAGCCTGGCACCTTATTTTTCTTCAACTTTATTTGATCTTTTATTTCTGTTAAAGTGACTGGTCTTATCAATGTTTTTTATTTGTTCACTTGTTACCTTATAATTTATATCTTCCTTTAGAAAAGTTTCAACTATATCATTATCTAGATTTGTATAATTTATATTTTCTTAAATATTTAAAGCTCTCAAAAATACCTTTAATATCTGTTCATTTATATATGTTATATTTTCTTTGATATGGTTTAGTTTATTTTCTTTGATCCAAGAGCACATTTATGCAAACTTAAAGGCTTTACTGAATATGCTTTTAGTTTTTCCAGGTTTACTGAAACTTTGTGATTCACAATTTCAACATATTTTATAATTAAGTTTTAAAATTCAGAATGACTGATAATGTCATTTGTTTTAGATTTAACTTTAGTGCATCTAATTTGGCCTGTGATGCATTCAATTCTTTGTCCCATTCTCTTGTTTTAGTAATATACTAGCTTGTAACTCTTCCATTTAAGTAAGCATTTAGTGAATCCCACGGGACAATGTCAGATACTTCACCTTTCATGTTTATTTTTAGGAAATGTTTGATCTATTTAACATACTAATCCTTCAATCCTTTTATTTTAGTAATGTACATTAGTAATCTCCTGTGATGTATTAAACTGTCAGTTTTTAAAATAATATAAAATATAGCATTATGGGCTGATAATGGACAACAAACTGCTGAAACTTCTCTGATATGTGATAAAAAGAAGTTCTGTCTTACCATAACGTTCCATCTGAGTTGTTGTTCTTCTTCCAATCATCAATGATGGGTTCAGTTCCGAGTCCTCGGAACAGAGTCTGCCTTATACCAAGCTTGCATGCACCAAAAACTCTCGTGCTAAGCTGCTACCCACAATGCCCTTTACTCAGTTACCTCAGATCGAGTTTGCATGAAACATATAGAAGAAGAAATAAGTCAAGGCCATCTCTGCGCAGAAACACTAATACACCAAAAAGACCCAGAAGATCCGCCAGGAACCTTAGGAGGGGGTCGGGTGGGAGGGTGTGATGACTGGAAGAAGATAAACAACTCAGATGGAACATTATGGCAAGACATAACTTCTTTAATCTGAAGTTGTTAATCATCTTCCTATTCATCACTGATGGGACCGAGTCACCAGCTACTTGGAGAACCTGGATGGCCCTTATGGATGAACATTCCTGAGAACCATCGAACCAAAGGCCGCTCCTCCCCTGGAGATCAGATCCAATTTGTAATGCTTGATAAAAGTGTGGGGCATAGCCCAAATGGCAGCTGCACAAATGTCATCCATGGAGGTCCTACAGTGAAAGGCAACGGATGCTGCAATAGCCCTAGTTGAGTGAGCTTTGACTTGGCCAAGCTTAGATCCCTCCATAAATTAATATGTGAAGGCAATGCAATCCCTGAGTCATTTAGACAAAGTAACTTTCGATATTGCGCCTCCCATTGTAGGACCTGCAAAGGAGATGAAAAGCTGGTCCAACTTGCGAAAGGATTTAGTTCTGTCCAGACAGAAACGTAATTGTCTATGAACATCCAAGGAATGTCGGCAGTATTCTCCCTTGTTAGAGTAATTTGGGAAGAACATAGGGAGCTCAATGGACTGATTAATCGAAAAGTCAGAAACCACTTTGGGGAGAAAGGATGGGTTAAGTACGAAGTGAAACTCTGTCCTTATGAAAGATCAGATAAGGGCTTTTGATACATAATGCTTGCAATTCAGAAATTCTTCTGGCTGAAGTTAGAGGCACCAGAAATAAGGATTTCCATGACAGGAATTTTAGATCACATGTTGCAGCCAGCTCAAAAGGGGGCAGAGAAAGAGACTGCAGAGCCCAGGACAGATTCCATGCCTCCACCAGCTGTCTGATGGGAGACCTGCTGTGGAAAATACCCTTGAGGAAGGTCTTGCAAAGGCGAGATGAAATAAGTGGGACTCCATCTGACCCATTATGGAAGTTGGAAACAGCTGCAAGATGGACTTGAATGGTGGCAGCTGAGGCCCCATTGTCTAACAGTTCGATAATGAAGAATAGTGGCTACGGGGCGGAGAACGGGTTTAGCTTCTGATTACATGACCAAATAGAAAATCTTTTCCATTTGTCCCTGTAAAGCTTCCTGGTGGATGGTTTGCAAGAGGCCAAGATAATATCACATACAGGTGAAGAGAGGGTTTCCTGCCTGGCAACTAACGGAAATGGAGAAACCAAGCTGTCAGCTTGAGAGTGGACAGATTCGGGGGAGTCCGCCCTTGTGGGTGAGATATGAGGTCCAGACAAGTGTCTAGGATCCAAGGAGGTTGTAACAGATGAGGTTGAAGGAAGGGGGAAAGAGGGCAAAGTAGCTGCTGCATTTTGTGCTCGAGGGGGAGGCGAAAAGGACGCTAAGGGAACAATAGGGATGCCTACAGCCATAGATGTGCCAGGGCTTGGAGAACTTCCCTTGCAGACACCTTTCTTCGACGGAGTATCACTTGAACATGAGCCCTTAGTCTCTGAAGCCTTTGGAGAGGAAGTGAGATCAGGCTTGACTGGGTGTTGAATATTGCCCCTACAAATTCCAGTTGTTGTGAGGGTTGAAGGTTTGATTTCTCCCAATTTATGGTGATGCCTAGCGACTCTACTAGAACCAGGTTGTAGCGGAGGGCCCTGAACAGAAGACGCTTGGTGGGGGTGGAGAGGAGCCAATCGTCTAGGTACAGTAACACCTGGAATCCCTGAAGTCTCAGATGAGCTGTGACCACTGCAAGGCATTTCATGAACATTCTGGGGGCCGTCTTGACACCGAAAGGCAGGGCTCTGAATTGGTAGTGATTGGCTCCCAAATGGAAGCGAAGGAGGCTACTGGAGCACTTGTCCATCTTGATATGTTAATACGCATCCCGGAGATCTAATGAGCACATCCACACACCCTCCCGCAGAAAGGGGAGGATGGTTTGAATCTTGACCATATGGAATTTGGTCTGAACTACCGATTTGTTTAGTTGGCTGAGATCCAGAATGGGCCTCCAGTCCCCCGTTTTCTTTGGCACCAAAAAGAATCTTGAGTAGAACCCTGATTTGCACTGATCTGGGGGGACCTGTTGGATGGCTCGTTTTTGACATAGCTTTCGTATTTCGGAAGCTGCCTCCTCCCTTTGACTGGGTGGAACATCGGGAAGGGATATTGGAGGTTTTGGATAAGCTATTAGGGGAATATGGTAGCCTCCGGTAATGATTCTCTGCACCCACTGATCGTTTGTAATGGACAGCCAGGCAGCTTGGTGCAGAGAAAAATGCACCCAGACAGCTTCCGGAGGAAAGCTAATCGGGCAGCACTTCAGGAGCGCTGATATGGTCTACCCAAGAAGGAATCTCTGGAGCGCTGGTTCCGGGGTCCCCCTCTGCCCCGAAAGGGACATCTTCCATTACTGGAATCCCCTCTGCCTCTGGAGATGCCCTCACCATGTGCGTCTCGGAAAGGACCTTGAGACTTCTTGTGCCACATCTTCCTGCTCCTCTGACTCCTGAAGGAGGAACACTGAGGTTTGGAAAAACGTAGGCCAATGGCAGACAAGGTCTTCTCCTCTTGCCACACCTGGTTAATGTATCCTTGACGTTAGCACCGAACAGAGCTGATGGCTCGATAGGGGCATTTAGAAAGGAAGACTTTAAGGAGTCCGTGAGGTCACAAATGCGCATTCAGGCATGGCATCTCATGACTACTCCTGCATCTGCAGCTCTAGCTGCTCCTTCAGTTGCATGCGACAGCAACCTCATGGATGAATTGGATATGGACTCTAGGGTGGCAAGTTGGGAAGCAAACTTATCTTGTGCTCTATCCGATACTTGGCCCGCTAGGGTTCCCGAGAGTTTGAAAATAAGATATCTCTGGAGCCTCGTAAAATGTGCCAAAGAATTCAGAGACCTAACTGCAAAGGTTGTGGACGCAAAAACTCACTTCCCTAACTTGTCCACTGCCTGGGACTCTTTGCTGGGTGGGTGAACACTAGGAATCTCTTCAGCAAGGTCCTTTTTCGTGGCTGCCGCCACCACCATAGTGTCCACTGGCAAACCTCTAGACCAATGGGGTTGATCCTCTGGAGGGGAAGAGTACCTTGTCTGATCTCCTGGGGATGGCCTCAACTGAGTCCGGGTTCTTCCATGCCCGTTGCACGATGAGCTTAACCAACTCATCGGCAGGAAGATCACCCAAGAAGTAGAGGGCAGAGAGTGAAAGGCCTGCAGGAATACAGATTCCCCCGAGGACGGTTTGGAGGGCTTCCAGTCACCCCTCTGTTTCAATATTTCCATGATGTCTCCGAAGGAGACATCATCAGGGGGTGACCGTGGGGGACTCTTCCCTATCATTGTAGTCTGCATCTTCCGTGAGGGACTCCGCTGGGGAGTCCATGTGTTTCCTCGTACACACCCGTTTCCGAGGGGGTTCTTCAGCGGGAGCATCCGAAGAAGACTCAAAGGGAAATATCCTGGATAGGGGTTTCCTGGGCCTTGTGCTCTCGGAGTCCTGGGGGGGGTTGGCCTTTGACAGCTACGGCTCAGAAGGAACTGGGGGAATAACCAATGTAGGAGGATTGCTATAAGCAAGCCCCCTCTCCATCACCGGGAAAGTGGGCCGACCCGAAGAGGAGTGGGTGCCCAGAATTAGAAGTTATGTACTCACCATAACGTTCCATCTGAGTAGGTGTATTCATTTGTCTGCAACCTGTGGGTTATGGATCCGATATCGGATCCGAACCGGCATGGTTTACCAGCTATGGATCCAAGCTCTCAGCTCCTCCCCTCACCCATAATGCCCTGCTCTAACCTCATGACCTCAGATAGAGTTTGCCAACAGCAAGAACACCCTGAAAAGGGTAACACACCATATGCAGGAAACTGAAAGGCCAGGGGGATAGGAGGGCGGGATGGTTGCAGACAAATGAATACACCTACTCAGATGGAACGTTATGGTGAGTACATAACTTCTAAATCTGAAGTAGGAGATTCATTGTCTGCAACCTGTGGGACAGAGTCCCCAGCTACCTGAATCTTGGCGGCCATCATGGAAGGATATTCCGAGCACCATGAGCCAAATGATGCTCTACCCCTAGATGCAAGATCCAACTTGTAGTGGGAAATAAAAGTATGAGATGAAGCCCACGTGGCTGCTGCACAAATATCATCTAGAGGAATCCTAGCCTTAAAGGCTGCCGAGGTAGAGACTGACCGGGTTGAATGGGCGTGTACACCCTCCAGTGCGGGCCTTCCTGAAGCTTGATAAGCCAATAAGATACATTGTGAAATCCAGCGACAGAGAGACTTTAGAAATTGGCTTGCCCAAATTAAATTTAGCAAAGGAAATGAACAACTGGTCGGATTGCCTATGACCAGCCGTTCTGTTTAGATAAAATCTAAGTTGCCTGTGAACATCTAAGGAGTGAAGCTTGTATTCACCTTTGTTTTCATATTTAGGAAAGAAAACAGGGAGGTTAATGGATTGATTAATGTTTGCTTCAGAAGCTACTTTAGGAAGAAAGGACGGGTTGGTCCTGAGGTAAACACGGTCCGGATGAAAGACCAAGTAAGGAGGTTTAGCTGATAATGCTTGGAGCTCTGAAACTCTCTTGGCCGAAGTAATGGCTACTAAGAAGGCAGTCTTGAACGACAAGAATTTGAGATCTACCGTAGCCGCCGGTTCGAAGGGGGGGGGCGGTCAAGGCCTGGAGAACTAAGGAAGGTCCCAGGGAGGAACCGCTTGTTTTACAGGGGGCCTGAAAAGGAAAGTACCTTTAAGGAAAATTTTACACAACTTGGCCGACATGAGTGGACTGGAGTCATGACCAATGTGTTAATGTGAAATTGCATAAGTTGTACTTTGACTGTGGAACTGCTGGCACCATCGTTAAAAAGAGTGGTTAAGAAATCAAGCACTAAAGGGAGAGGAACTGTGAAGGGGTTCAGGCCTTGCCACTCCACCCACAAAGAAAACCGTTTCCACTTGCTACGGTAGACTTTCCTAGTGGACGGTTTATGAGCTGCCACCAGGATCGCCTTAACCGGGGACGAAATACCGGGAGTCCTGATCAAGAGTGGAACTGGAGCAGCCAAGCGGTCAGCTTCAGGTTGTCCAGGTTCGGAGGAGATAGGCGGGATGGATGAGATATCAGATCCGGAATGGGATCTAGAATCCAAGGGGGATTCACCGAGTGAGACCTTAGGGGAACCAGATCTGTCGAGGCCAAAACGGAGCAATGAGAATCATTCTGCACCCACCAGAGAGGCTTTCTGAAGAACTTGGAGCATCAGAGGCAAAGGGGGATAAGCATACAGAAGACCGGGTGGCCAAGCATGCACCAGAGCGTCTCTTGGGGAACCTCCTGGAGGAGGTATCAGAGCGAAAAAACTGTCGCACTTGGTGTTTGAAGGAGAGGCAAAAAGATCGCATGAAGGAGTTCCCCACCGTGCGAATATCGTTCCGCTACTTGAGTATTGAGAGACCACTCGTAAGGGGTCAGAATGGTGCGACTGAGCTTGTCCGCCAGGATGTTGGACTGACCGGAATGCGTTGCTATGAGAAAGCGGTTGGTGGAGATTGCCCATTCCCAAACTCTCATGGCTTCTCGACAAAGAGGGTAAGACCTGGTTCCTCCTTGCTTGTTGATATACCAGACAACCGACATTTTGTCCGATTGAATCGCAATTGTTCCCAAGGAAGAAAGTCCTGAAGTGCTAGCAACGCTAAGAGCACTGCTCTCATCTCTAGACGTTGATATGCAGTAAGGTCTCTGAATCGTTCCACGTGCCTTGGGCAGTCCGGCCTGCAAAATGCCCCCACCAGGCGGGGGCGTCCGTGGTCACCGTGGCGAGGGGAGAAGCACAAAATGGGCGGCCTCCGTGGAGATCTGGAGTGAAGCCACCACAGGAGGGACCGCTTGCAAGCCTTGCTGATCGCAATGGGATGATGCATAGGAAGAGCAAGTCGACCACTGTACTAAGAGAGTCCATTGGAGGATGCGCATATTGAGCCTGGCGAGGAAGAAGTGCTATAGCAGGCCATGGACCCTAGAGCCCTCAGGACCAACTCCGCGGAACTGAACTTGAGTGGAGAATGGCCCGCACCTGGAGCTGCAGATTTTGAACTCTGTCCGCAGTGAGGAAGGCTTTCAAGCTCCTTGTGTCTAACCTGGCCCCTATAAAATCTAAGAGCTGTGTGGGTGCTAGGTTGGATTTCTTTATTTATAGTGATGCCCAGACTGGGAGCAAGATGGAGAAAGGAGTCTCGCCAATAGTAGTAGATGCCTTGCTGGGGCGTAAGGAGCCAGTCGTCCAGGTAGGGAAAGACCTGCACCCCTGAAGCCTCAGGTGGGCCGCTACCACTGCTAATACTTTGGTGAACACCCTGGGGCTGTGGTGAGACCAAAGGGAAGGACCGGAACTGGTAGTGACTGGCTCCCAGCCGAAGCGGAGAAACCTCCTGGGCGCCTGTCCATTAGAATGTGGTGATGCATCCTTGAGGTCTATGGAGCACATCCAGTGATTTTCTCCCAGAAGGGGAGAATAGATTGCAGAGTGACCATTGGAACTTCTCCTTGGGAACTGCCAGGTTCAAGAAAGAAAAGTCTAAAATTGGTCTTAGATCCCCGTCTTTTGGCACTAAAAGAACCTGGAGTAGAACCCTGATCCGATCTGGTCTGGGGAGGCTGGATGGCTCTTTTCTTTAGCAGATGGCCAATTTCTGCAGCGCCTCCCGTTGACCGGGTGGAGCGTCTGGGAGGGACTTCAATTTTGTTAAGTGATGAAATGGGATCGTATCCTCTGGATATGATCTGGAGAACCCAGCGGTCTGATGTTATGGACTCCCATGCCGCTAGGTGCCCCAAAACGTCCCCGACTGCCTCCAGAGTGGAGCAGCCGGGCAACCCCTCAGGGTTGCTGCGGGCCATTCAGAGAAGGGTTCTCTGGACCCGAAGTTCCTGGGAGCCCCTCTGCCTCTAGGGCGGCGTCCTCCCTGTCCTCCTCTGCCACGGAAGGACTGGTTGTCCGGAGCAGGCTGAGATTGCTGCGACTTCCGGAACCACATCTTCTTCTGACCCTTTTGGTTCCTAGAATAGGGCCTCTGGGGTGCAGAGAAGCAGATTCCGACAGCAGACAGCGTCTTCCTGTCCTTCTCGCTCTGGGTCAAAGTGTCATGAACGGTTTTGCCAAAGAGGGCAGAACCATCAAAGGCGTTAAAATGGCGCTTTGAAGGGCTCTGAGAAATCGCAATGGAGCCAGGCCTGGCGTCTAGTGACTAGACCTGCCCCTGCGCTCTAGGCGCCTTCCGTAGCATGGGAGAGTAGCCGCATAGAGGTATTGGTAACTGATCTAAGAGTGGCCATGCGGGTGGAGTGCAGCACTTTGTCCTCCTCCGACATGGACTCTGGGGAGATGCAGCGTATTCTTTAATGAGATCGCTGCATCCTAATCGTGTGCCAGGTAGTTCAGCGCCCTTACCGAGAAGGTCGCTGAACTAAACATCCGCTTCCCAAGCGGTCCATCATCGAGACTCCTTGCTCGGGGATGGACTGAGGACTCTCCTGAGCAAGTTCCCTCTTGGTGGCCGCCGTCAACATGGCATCTACGGAGGCCTTACTCCAATGGGCATGGTCAGCGGTGGACTGAGGATCCGGGCCTCTTAGGGATTGGCTCCACGGTGTCCGGTTCCTTCCACACCCTGGTGGTAATGAGGTCCACCAGGGGTTGGCAGGAGGACACCCAAGAGGTAGACGGGCCCGCTTCAAATGCCTCCAAGAACACGGACTCGTCCGAGGAAGACTTGGGGCAGACCACCCCTTATGCGAGCATTTCCATGATGTCTCCAAATGAGACATCCTCGGGGTGACCGTGGGGAGCCTTCCCTTCCTCCAAATCAGTGTCTTCCGTGAGAGACTGGGAGTCAATGTGCCTCCTTTTGCATGTATGCTTGCGAGGACATCCTCTGGGGGCTGTCAGAGGACTCCTGTAGCAGCAACCTGTTCCAGGGAACAGCTTGGGGCACAAGCGGGCTGTCCCAAGGGCCAGATGGTGGAAGCCTGACCCAGTGCAGAGGGAGCGCGGGACGGGCGAAACAAGTGCCGGGGTCCGGAGACCCTCAACAGGGCCCTCTCCACTACATCAAAAGCCGGGGAGCCGACCTCGACCAAAGGATCCGACAATGGCTCCCCTCGGATCCGAAGAGTGGATCGGAGCGGCGGCCTTCGGATCGAAGGACAGTGCACTCCGACACAGGCGGCGCCAAGGAGCACTGATCCCCGGATCCGGCTCGGATCCAGGCTCCGAGGTCGGATCCGATGCACTCGAGGGCAGGGTCGGATCAGTATCAAGTACTATCGGCGCCGACCCACCCGGCTCGGCTGCTCGGCTCAACTGCTCGAACCGGGTAGCGGGTCGGAGAAGGAGCAATTGGCTTGAAAAGGGGTCGAGCTCCCCAGAGGGGAGGCAAACTCCCATCTGCATCTGGGCCTGGATGAACCTTCTCATCATCCGGTCCAGATCAGCGTCCGACAGGCTGTAAGTTGATCTCGGCGAGGCTACCGAGATAGGCCTTGAGTGCCTCCTCGATAGCCTTGGCGGAGATCGGTCTCCTCCTCAGGTCCCGGTGAAAAACACACTGGGGCGGGCCGAGGAGGAGAGAGCCAACAGACAAGGGGCCGAGGGAGAAGCCGGCTTGGCTGGCGGGGCGAAACAGAGGTCTCGGCCGCCGCTTATGGTGCTTCTCCCTCGGTCCTTCTTCTGCGTCCCTCTCCTCCAACCAGAAGCGGGAGGTTGAGTCCCAGGAGGAGGAGGGGGAGCTGGAGAGGAATAACCGTAACGGTTACCCCCGAAGGCGGAGGCCGAGCGAGTCCGCGGCAAGAGACCCGCCAAAACAAGCTTGGACCTCCGCTCCTTCAATGCCCTGGGGTTGAACCCTGCACAAATGGAACATCCAGATGTGAGGTGTTCAACCCCCAGGCATCTAACACACGAAAAGCGCCATCAGCTGGGGAAAGCTTATGGCCACACTCGGAGCACTTAGAAAAAAAAGCTTTGGGCTGCTCAGACATCCCAAAAGTACAGTTTTGTACCTACCATAAATGTAGATGTTCGAAGATCCACATTGCTGCAGTCCTTACACTTGGGTAGTCCGCTGTCCTCGGTCGGCCCGAATATCAAAGTATAAGGCTGACGTCGGTCAAGGCGCATTTGACTGACATCAGGACGTCAGGGTACAAATGCGCATGACCGACGTCATATTCTCAGTCTTTTCTTGCCCCAGATGTCAGAAGACCCTAAACATAAAGGTCAAAACCAAAAGACAGCAAACAAACAACCAACCACCCCTGCACTAGTTATATGTACAATATATACAAAATACACAATATTTACAACCCAACCCACACAACCACCTCTAACCACAGAGGGGAAGGAGTGAGGGCAAATTGGACTGCAGCAATGTGGATCTTCGAACATCTACATTTATGGTAGGTACAAAACTGTACTATGTTCTTCATCTCACACTGCTGCAGTCCTTACACTTGGGTAGAATCCCAAAGCAGAGGTAAGGGAGGATGGCCAAACTACAAGGAAGCAGGAGCTGCCAAAATGCCCTGCAAAACAGCAGTGGCAAAACCAGCCCTGGATTTAGAGTAAAGTGGTAGGTGATAATGCCTAGAGAAAGTATGCACTGAACTCCAAGTAGCTGCCTCCAAAATATCCTTGGTTGCCACTCCCTCAAAAAGGCTGTCAAGTGGCAGTAGCCCTAGTGGAATGAGGCCTAATCCCAGCTGGAATCTCCTTGCCATGATGGGAATAACAGAAAGCAATGCAAAACCCAATCCACTTAGAAATAGTTTGTTTTGACACAGGCTTGCCCTGAGAACCCAAAGCAAAAGAAACAAACAACTGCTGAGACTGCCTGAACCCTTTAGTTCTGTCCAAATAATATCGCAACTGCCTGTGTACATCTAAAGTGTGCAAAATCTTTTCCCCTTTATTTTGGGGATTTGCATAAAAAGTAGGCAAATGAATAGTTTGGTTTAAAGCCACACTAGAAACCACTTTAGGCATAAAGGAAGGATTAGTGCGTAAAGATACCCTATCCTTATGGAAAATCAAGAAAGGCTCAACGCCATAAGGGCCTGCAATTCAGAAACCCTTCTTGCAGAGGTAATGCCCAACAAAAAGCAGTCTTCCATGATAAATATTTCAACTCAGAAGTAGCTGCAGGCTCAAAAGGTTGTAGAGTGAGTTTCTCCAACACAAAATTGAGATCCCAAGCAGGAGCAGGAGCTTTAGTGGGGTCTTATATTCTTTGCCCTCTAAGAAATTGCTTGAACAAAGGATGAGAAAACAATGGTGGGTCACAATCATAGTGAGCCGAAATTGCTGCAGCATGAACCTTAATAGAAGAAAGACAAACCTTTGTCCAGTAACTCAGTGAGATATTGAAGAGCCACACTCAAATTAGGCCCAGAAACATCAAAATCTTTTGCTGCACTCCAAAATAAAAATCTCTTCCATTTATCTGCGTACACTTTCCTTGTACTAGGCCTTCTAGCTTCCAAAATAACATTCAAAACTTGCTGAGGAAGTGGAGGCCCACTATGGTTCAAAACAGAATATGCCAGGCTGTTAGGTGCAGAGAGTGAAGCTTGACATTGAGCAAATGGCTGTCCTCCTGTGACAACAGGTGTGGAATCGAAGGCAAAGACCATGGAGGCTTCCGTACTAGACTTCTCAGTAATGGGTACCAGTGCTGTCGAGGCCAATCTGGAGCTATTAAAATCATCCTTGGCTTGTCCTGTCTGACCTTTAGAAGTACCTTTGGGAGGAGAGGCAGAGGTGGAAAGGCATACACATGAAGATTGCTCCAATTGAAAGAAAGAGCATCCACTCTCCAAGCTGTGGGATGAAACCTTTTTGTGCAAAACTTTGGCAGCTGATGGTTTAGTGGAGAAGCGAACAGATCTATGTCTGGAGTTCCCCATGACACTGTCAATTTCTGAAATACATGAGGATCCAATTTCCATTTAGATGAGCTCCCCAAGCTTTGTCTGAGGCATCTGTCGTTAAAATCTGACTCGCCTCTGGCCGGGTCACAGAGAGTCCCTTGTTTAGGTGACATTCCTGAGCCCACCACAAAAATTCCTTTTGAATGCAAGGTATTATTTGAATGACAGTGTCCAGATCCTGGCAGTGCTGTGTCCATACATTTTTGAGATACCATTGCAGCTTCCTCATATGCAGTTTGGCATTGGGAAGCACCAGAATACAAGATGCCATGAACCCTAAGGCTTGAAGGACTGTCCTTGCAGTCAGCCCGGACTGATGAGATAGTTGATGGAAGTAAAGGGAAAGACTCTTTTGTTTGTCCGGGGTTAAAAAGGCCATCTGGGATGCTGTATTCAGTCTCACACCCAGAAAGCACATGTCCTGAGAGGGTACTAGACTGGACTTTATTTCGTTCACAGAATACCCCAGGCATCTTAGCACTGCTATCACATATTCCAAATGATGAAGAAGCTCTTCTCTTCCTTGAGCCAGAATCAGGCAGTCGTCCAAATAAGGATAGATCTGTATTCCTTTTAGCCTGAAGAAAGCTATCACTGGAGCCAGAACTTTCATGAACACTCTGGGCAGTAGATAAGCCAAAGGGCAATGCAGAGAACTGATGGTGAGAAGTCCCAGCTCGAAAGCGCAGATACTTCCTGCAACTTAGTCTGATAGGAACATGAAGGTAAGCCTCCTTGAGATCCAAAGTTACCATCCAATGATCTTTGCCCAGCAGAGGTAAAAGCTGCTGTAACGTCAACATTTTGAACTTGGGAATGTCCAGATAAGTGTTGAGGGTAGATAAATCCAAAATTGGTCTCCACGTGTTCCCCTTCTTTGGTACTAGGAACAGGCGAGAAGAAAATCCTAGGCCCACTTCTGGCATAGGGACCGGCTGTATGGCCCCTATTTGGAGTAACAGAGAAACTTGCTTGTGAGCCTCTATTCTTTGTTGAGGAGGAACGTCTGGCATGCCTTTGAAAGGAGGCAAGGTATGGAAATAAAACCTGTAACCGTGGTGTATGATATCCAATACCCATCTGTCTTGGGTAATTAAACTCCAATTTTCTTTGAAAAGTGCCAACCTTCCTCCCAAAGGTGCTGCCAGACGAGAAGGCTCTGGCAGCTGAAAAGGTAGGTCATTGGGTCTGTTCACGAAAGGACTGACCCCTGCCCTCACCCGAAGACTGTGCAGGAGAACTCCCTGTTCTAGGCCTGAAAGAGCCTTGAGCTCTGCCCCTACCACGTCTAGATCTACCCCTAGACTGGGAATCATAAGAAGGATATTGTCCACCCCTTAGTAGGCCAATTTCTACTAAACTTTGGAGGCTGGACCTGCAAAAAATCTTTAACAGTCTGCATAGACTTAGCCTTGTCTTCCATTTTCTTTAAAACTGCCTCAACAGGAGGACCAAACAACACGTCAGATTGTAAAGGAGCATCTAAAATCCTTGTTTTAACATGTTCAGATAAATTTTGATCCCTCAGCCAGGCGTGCCTGCGAAGAACTGACCCAGTGGCAGCCACCCTAGACGAGGCCTGTACAGCATCAAAACCACATTGCAAAGAATGCTTACCCACCTGTTCAGAAACATGTACTAAATCTTGCAACTCTTTACAATCAATACCTTCTGCCAGAGCATCAACCTTAGACTTCAATTGTGAAAGGAGATAGTTTTGGTATTTCAACATGTGAAACTGGCAATTCAAAGCCCTCATAGCAAGAGTGGAAGAAGTATAAACTTTCTTTCCCCATCTATCCAAGGCCCTGGCCTCTGTCTGCAGGAACCGGATTTTTAACAACAGAAGCCTTAACACCTTTAGGCCCCTGGCTAACAGTTTCTGGGTCCGCCCTAGGACTCCTAAAAAGATACTTATGAGCTTCAGGCACCCTGTAATACCTATCCGGTTTAACAGGAGCAGGAGGCAAAGAATCAGGATTAAGAGAAGCCTCTGTAAAAACATCTTCCACTACATCCAAAACAGAAGGTATAGCCAAAGGCCTATGCTGGGGTAAAAACAAAAATTCCCTAAGCCTTTTCCTGGAATCAGAGAAGTCCTGACCTTCCCACTTAAAATGCTCCCTCATGGAATGAAGAGTTTCTGAAAAAGAAAAATCCTCAGGAGGAGAAGCAGAAGGAGTAGAATCATCCACATCAGAATCAGAATAAGGAGAGTACTCCTGCAAGTCTTCAGCCGAAGACTCTGAAACATCTGAAGCCTGCTCAAAACTCCCTAGCTCAGGCTCCACCCTAGGTCTCTTATCAGGAGGGCATAGAACCCTAATCAAAGTAATCAAATCTTCTGCCATTTTAAGCATATGCTTCTTGGGCACAGTTCCTGAAGAGCTAGGGGTAACACCAACTGAAGCTAAACCTGGCCTGCCCTGGGAGAAGCCTTGGAAACAGAAGGAGAGGGCCTAACCACCCTAGGCAGGGAGGGAGTATAGTAACCTGAGAAGCCCCATCAGCCTGGCCTGCCTCCTGAGAGGCCACATCCTGCAATAACAAAGTCTCCCCTGGGATCCCAAAGAAACCTCCGGTGGAACCACCGGCTCCACCGACCTCTAAAGAACCGGCGTCCGGTACTGGCGGTTCCTCTAGCCTAGGTTTAACTGCTTTGTCCTTGCGCTTCTTGAAGCGGGCGCCGGAGCATCCGACGGCATTTTATAATTGCACCGCTTCCCGAAGACTAACCTGGCACAATCTAATCTTCTCTTAATAGTGCGCTTATTGAATCTGGCACAAGAGCGACACCCAACAACGTCGTGCTCAGGCCCTAAACAAGGAATACACAAAGTATGGTAGCCTCTATGCGGTATCTGTTTCCCACAAGAAATACAATTATTCACTTTTTCTGACATCCGGTAAACCACTGAGGCAAGAAAAAACTAAAATATTCCCCAACGGGGTACTTAGCCAACTTTGACTCGGTCTGAAACTCCGAAATCGAACAATATCAGAACGCCAACCGGCACTTGCAACGCTGCTTCTGCATCGGACCATGCGGCAAAAAAGACTGAGGATATGACGTCGGTCATGCGCATTTGTACCCTGCCGTCCTGATGTCAGTCAAATGCGCCTTGACCGACGTCAGCCTTATACTTTGATATTCGGGCCGACCGAGGACAGCGGACTACCCAAGTGTAAGGACTGCAGCAATGTGAGATGAAGAACATCTAACAAATAAAGTTACTAGAACTAAAGTAAAAGTAACAAAAAAACCACTCACAGGCCCAAACACACACTACGCTACCAGCGAGGGAAGGGATATAAATTTAAGTTTTAAACTCTAAAAAAGTAATAATACAAGAGGAAAACCTACACTTTCACACAAAATTAACCAAAAAAATTTAAATTTAAGTACTTTAAACACTAAATATAGCACTTAGCTGGAGAGCTGGAAAAAACAATCTGGTCACCATGTGACAAGCGAGATCTGAGGTCATGAGGGTAGAGTAGGGCATTATGGGTGAGGGGAGGAGCTGAGAGCTTGGATCCATAGCTGGTAAACCATGCCGGTTCGGATCCATATCCACAGGTTGCAGACAAATGAATCTCTTACTTCAGATCCAGAGTCGCACCACGCTCCACACGGTCTGCCCCCAGGGACGGAGCCCCAAGCAAACTTGGAGTGGTAGCCACCCTCGGATCCGAAGTCGGAACAGACCATCATCGGAACAGATACCGGAACCGGAGGTTCCACCCCCCCCCCCAAGCATAAGACTGAGGAAGGGTGGGCTCCGATGGAACAGACACCCAAAGAGGCCTCAGACACTGTCGTTGTCGGCACTGAGAAAGGGGTCCTCTAGAAAAGGTTGGATAAATGAGCCTTGGAACAGAGGGATCCAAGGGAGGAGAGTAAGTAGGGGTTGCTGAAATAACAGACCCAAAGCCTGGAGTGGGATAGGGTCCAGGTGGATTTGAAATTCCCTTGGCGGTCAGCAGCTGGTCAAAAAGGTGCACCACATCCAATTCTGAAAGGCTCCTGGTGGATCTCACCAATGCCCCTGAGGGGGAATCAGGCCAGTCCAAAAAGGGGCTGCAGGCTTGTCTGGCAAACCGGTCCACAGTCAGGTATCGGGTCTGTGGTGTATCATAGAACGGCATCGACTATTCCAATTTAGAAACCAGCAACAATGGTATGGTTGGAGCCGAGAACGGGCTCGGAGCAGAGGTCACAACAGGGGTGGATGACAAACGGTTCCGAGGTTGTTGTTGAAACCAGCATCGGAGCCGAAATGGGTGATGGTGCCGAGACAGAAACAGACGAGCTGATCAGAACTGAGGCAGTAGATGGCGCTGTAGTTGGTGCCGGAGTAGGCACTGATGATGCAACCTTGGTAAGCTTCGCTGGAGCCAAGCTCGGAACCAATGTAGTAGTTGGAACCGAGGAGGCATAACGGTGCTCGGAGGAAGACTTTTGGGCCTTGTGTTTATGGCTTTTACCTCTGTCACCATCCAGTGAAGAGGGGTCAGAGCGAGGACGTTTCTTGTCCACAAAAAGTAGTTGTGTACCTACCATAAATGTAGATGTTTGAATGTATTCACTGTTGCAGTCATTACACTTGGGTTATCCTGCTGGCAGGCTACCCGCAGTCGGCCAGAGTTCCAAAGTCTGGGTCCAGCGTTGGTTGCTGTCGCCTCTTCCCTGACGTCAGTGCGCCAGGGGTATAAAAGATGCAGCCGACGCCATTTTCGTCAGTTTTTCTTGCCCCAGATGTCAGGTGCCCCAAATAGGTAGGCTGAAAAATATAGCAAAAAGAAATGCATGCACAAAAATAACATTTCCTTCATCTACAAGCAAATACACCAAAAAGGTTGCATAGGGCAGAGAAATACAGATAAGACCCAGCAAAAGAAAGGGGGGTGGTGGGAGGGTAACCTGGACTGCAACAGTGAATACACTAACATCTACATTTATGGTAGGTACACAACTGTACTATGTTCACAGTGTTTCACTGCTGCAGTCATTACACTTGGGTTGAATCCCAAAGCTTAGGTTGGGTGGCTGGGCCTAAATAGGATTAGGAGAGGCTACAAGGCCCTGCAGAACTGCAGTGGCAAAGCCTGCTCTGGATTTAGAGTAGACAGGTAAGTGGTAGTGCTTGGTGAAAGTGTGCACTGAACTCCAGGTTGCAGCTTCTAAAATGTCTTTGGTTGGTACTCCTCTGAGGAAGGCTGCTGCTCTGGTTGAATGTGGCCTAATGCCCTTAGGCACTGGCTTGCCATGTTGTGAATAGCAGAAACAAATGCAGTGTCCTATCCATTTTGAAACAGTCTGCTTTGAGATAGGCTTTCCTTGTGATCCTGCAGCATAAGCTACAAACAATTGCTCAGCTTTTCTGAAAGCTTTTGTTTTGTCCAAATAGAAGCGTAGCTGTTTGTGTATGTCCAAAGCGTGCAGAAGTCTCTCCCCTTTATTCTGGGGATTTGGATAAAATGTTGGCAAATGAATGGTTTGGTTAAGAGCCACACTGGATACTACCTTTGGCATAAATGTTGGGTTTGTCCTTAGAGAAACCCTGTCCTGATGAAAAATGATGAAAGGTCCCACTGCCATCAATGCCTGTAACTCAGACACTCTTCTTGCTGAAGTTATTGCTAGGAGCAGAGCAGTTTTCCATGATAAGAATTTTATATCAGCTGTATTGGCTGGCTCGAAAGGAGGCAGTGTGAGCTTTTCTAAAACAAAATTGAGGTCCCATGTAAGTACTGGTGCTCTTCTTGGGGGTCTTATGTTTTTTGTCCCTCTAAGGTACTGTCTTAGTAGTGGATGAGAGAAAACTGGAGGTTCCGTATTGTAATGAGCTGAAATGGCAGAGGTATGGATCTTAATTGATGAGAAGGATAGGCCTTTGTTCAGCATCTCAGTTAGGTATTGTAAAATCAGAGGTATATTTGGAACAAGTGGTTCGAGTCCTTGTGCCTGGTTCCAAGCACAGAATCTCTTCCATTTTTCTGCATAAGATTTCCTAGTGCTGGGCCTCCTGGCTTCTAAAATGACATCCATAACAGCTATAGAGAGAGGTGTGGTCTGAGTGGCTATATTATCTGCCATGCAGCCAGATTTAAGATTCTGAGTTGACTGTGCAGAATCTGATTGTTTTGCTGAGTCAGAAGATGAGGAATCTGAGGTAAAGGCCAGGCTGGGCCTTGAGACAAGCTCTTTAGGATTGGGTACCAGTGCTGGCGTGGCCAGTCTAGGTCAATCAGAATCATTTTTGGCTTCTCTTGTCTGACTTTTAGGAGTACCTTGGGAAAAAGAGGAAGCGGAGGAAAGGCATATACTGTCAGTGTTTTCCAGCTGAATGATGGAGCATCCACTTTCCATGCTTGTGAGTGATACGTTCTTGTGCAGAATCTTTGTAGTTGGTAGTTGTGAGGGGAGGCAAAAAGATCTATGTCTGGGCGTCCCCATTTCCTTGTTATCTTGCTGAAGACCTGTGGATTTAGTTTCCATTTGTGAGGATCCATGAGATTTCTGCTTAGTCTGCTAGAGTATTTTTCTTTCCTGGCAGGAATTGTTCCTGCAGATGTACTTGATAGGTCAGTGCGGTGTTCCACAAAGTCAAAGTCTTGCCTGCAGAGGGGGTAGGAATGTGTGCCCCCTTGCTTGTTTATGTACCACATAACTGTGGTATTGTCAGTCTTTAGTAATAGTTGTCCTGGATGTAGTAGATCCTTGAAGGCTGTCAGGGCATGCTGTACAGCTATCATCTCTTTCTGACGGATGTGAAGATGCATTTGTTCCTTGGGCCACGTGCCCTGAATACATTTTCCTGCCATGTGTGCCCCCCAGGCATAATCCGATGCATCTGTTGTTATTGTCTGCCTGGCTGTGGGTAAGGTGAAAGGCTGTCCCTTGTTGTGGTGACAGGCCAGGGCCCACTCTTGTTGCAGACAGGGAATAAGAGATATTGTTTCCAGGCTGTTGCAATGTTGAGTCCAAACACTTTTTAGATACCATTGTAGTTTCCTCATATGCAGTCTTGCATATGGAATTAGTAGAATGCAGGATGCCATGAAGCCCAGAGCCTGCAGAATTTTTCTTGCAGGGAGCTGGGTCTTTACTGCCATCATTTGAAAGTAATGAGTCAGTTGCCTTTGCTTGTCTGGTGTGAGATAAGCCATTTGGGCAGTTGTATTTAAGCTTGCACCCAGGAATTTTATCTCTTGAGAGGGCACTAGTTTTAACTTCTTTTCATTTACTGTGTACCCTAGGCAAATTGGTAATCTTTTTACAAACGCCAGATGCTTTAGTAGAATGTCCTTGTTCTCTGCTTGAATAAGACAGTCGTCAAAGTAGGGGTATATTTGAATTCCTTTTTTATCTGCAAAATGCAATTACTGGTGCCAGACATTTTGTGAAGACCCTGGGCGCAGTAGATAAGCCAAAGGGCAGTGCAGAGAATTGGTAATGCACTGAGCCAACTATGAATCGGAGGTATCTTCTGCAAGATTGTCTGATTGGGACATAGGTTCATAGGTTTATACTAGGCTATCTGCCCTAAGGCATTTATAAGCCTAGCCCAGAGTTTTGCACCCCTTATGTTAAAAAATACTGTTCCCATTAGTTTGTTGTGCCTCTGTCCAGCAGTGACACAGAGATGATTCCCGGGGTAAATGCCAGGTATGCCTCCTTGAGGTCCAAAGCAACTAGCCAAGCCTTTTTGGCCAACATGGGTAGAAGTTGCTGCAGTGTTAACATTTTGAATTTCGGAACATCCAAGAAAGTAATTAGGATTGACAGGTCCAGTATTGGTCTCCAGGCTTTGTCCTTTCTGGGTACCAGGAAAAGTCTTGAGTAAAATCCTTGTCCCTGTTCTTGCTGTGGTACTCTTTGAATAGCTCTCAAGTCCATGAGAGCAGAAATTTGTTTTTGTGCCTCTGCCCATTGGTTTTGTGGCAGGTCTGGCATACCTTTTGATTTTGGAAGGGTGTGAAAGTGGAACCTGTAACCCTGAGAAACAATATTCAGTACCCATTTGTCCTGGGTGATCATGTGCCAATTTTGTGAGAAAAGTGCTAGCTTTCCCCCTAAGGGTGCTGCCAAAAGGTAAGTGCTTGGCATTTGTAGAGGGAAGTCACTGGGACTGTTTTCTATAGGGTTGTGATTAGTCTTCTCCTCCTTTGGGGGCTGAAGCTCCCCATTGTTTAGGTCTGTATGAGCCTTGGGGCTGAGATCTGCCTCTTTGTGGCCTGTCTGACACTGGAAAGGACCAATTTTTAGAAGGCCAGTTTCTGCTAAATCTAGGTGGCTGAACCTGTAAGAAATCCTTTACTGTCTGCATCGATTTTGCTTTATCCTCCATTTTCTTTAACACCTCTTCTGCCTTAACACCAAACAAAGTATCATGCTGTAGTGGAGCATCCAATAAATTTACTTTAACATGATCAGGTAAACTTTGTTCTTTTACCCAAGCATGCCTTCGAATGACAGACCCTGTAACCGAGGCTCTGCAAGAAGCCTCAAATGAATCAAAACCACATTGCAGAGTATGCTTTCCCACTTGTTCAGCTGCATGCAATATATCCTGCATTTCCTTATTGTCGGGACATTCTGAGTTTGTAAGCAATTTCTGTTTTAACAAAGACATTAGATATTATTAATATTTAAGCATGTGAAACTGGCAGTTTAAAGCCCTTACAGCTAAAGTAGCAGAAGTGTAACCCCCCCCCCCCCCCCCACCATCTATCCAGAGCTCTGGAATCCCTATCAGAGGGGACAGGGTTTTTTGCAGTGGAAGCCTTAACCCCTTTGGGACCCTGAGAAAATGTTCCTGGGTCAGCAGCAGGGTTTTCATAAAGAAATTTATGAGAGTCTGGGACCCTGTAGTACCTGACTGGTGCAGGGGTAAAGAATCAGGAGACAAACTGGATTCAGAGAAAACATCAACAATGTCAAGCACAGGAGGGATAGCCAGGGGCCTGTGCTGAGGCAATAAAACAAAGTCTCTGAGCCTTTTCTTGGATTCTGATTAATCCTGGCTTTCCCAATGGAAATGCTCCCTCATGGTGTGTAAAGTTTCCCCAAAAAGAGTAATCCTCAGGGGGAGAGGCTGGAGGTATAGAGTCTTCTGCATCAGAGTCCTCATAGGGAGGGAGAGAATAACCCTGATCTGAAGAGGAATCAGAGGAAATAGAAACCTGGTCAGAGAAGTCATAATCAGTGTCTTGCCTTGGCTTTTTATCAGGAGGGGGGATGGGAACCCCTGATCAAAGTAATTAGGTCCTCGGCCATTTTAAGCATCCGTTTCTTTGGCATGGATGACTGTCCAGGAGAATGCTGTACTTGTTGCCTTGTCTTTAATGGTGTTTTTGACTTTGCCTTGGCTGCTGTAGTGGACGTAATAGTAAGTTGTGAAGGTCTGAAAACACCCTCAGAAGCCGACGCTTGCTCAGCGGCTCCGGACCCATCTGAGGGAACAGTTTCCGCAGGCCCAATTCCTTGAGTTTCCAGAGGCCTAGGTGTCTCCACGTGGGAGTCAGATGCGGCCTGTGGCTCTGAGGTAGCGGGTGTCAGGGGCTGCGAAAGCGCCTCACTGAGAACTGGCGACTGGCCTAGAAGAGGCTTTGTCGTCGGTTTTGGACCTCGGATGCCTGTCCTTTTCTGTCTTTTTTATGAATTCCGGTTGTCGGTTGTTCCGACGGCATTATGTAGTTAAATCTTCGGCCAAAGTAATGTAAAGCAAAATCAAACAGACGCTTAATAGCACGTTGGTTGAATCTAGCACAAAACAGACAACTAGCAACGTCGTGGTCAGGGCCTAGGCAAGGAATACAATAAGAGTGAAAATCCTTATGAGGTATTTGCTTCCCACAAGAAATACAATTGTTAAATTTTACTGACATTGGTCTGGAGCAAGAAAATGTTTCCCCAACGGGGTACTCAGCTTTATTGAAGACTTCGGTTCTGAAATTTGATTTAGAAAATCTCAGGAGTCGGCCGACCAGCACTTGCGAACTGCTTTTGCTTCGGGTACCGCGCGGCAAAAAAGACTGAAGAAAATGGCGTCGGGTGCATCTTTTATATCCCTGGTGCACGGACGTCAGGGAAGAGGCGACAGCAACTGACGCCAGACCTAGACTTTGGAACTCTGGCCGACTGCGGGTAGCCTGCCAGCAGGATAACCCAAGTGTAATGACTGCAACAGTGAAACACGATGAACATGGAGGGGATGAGACCTCAGTCACAAAAATAGCCTCCGAAAAAGGCGAATAAAGCAGGCTCTTCAAAATCAGTTTATTACGATGTTCATTCAGCGTCCGCTGACTGAAGCTAGCACAAATATCACACGGGGGGGGGGGGTTCACCAACAAATGCGGAACCCCCAAACAGTACACACACTCTTCATGGAGGTCACTATTCAGAAGTTTACCATTGCAAGAACAGCAGTGTTTAAACCCCGTACTTCTTCTTTTCAGATATAACAGAACATACTCTCACACAAAAGGGAAAGAGTGAGGAAAGTGGAGGAAATGAAGAAGTAAAGGGAGAGGAAATACCAACCATGGTAATAAGATACCACAAGGGTAGAAAGTTAGAAAATACCAACAATGGTAAGAAAGAGATAACCGTGGGTAGATCTGAAACAATAGAGATATCAAAGAACAGACTATAAACAGAAAGAAACTTTTACAAAAACTTGTAAATGTATAAGATAAACCACTGAGCTGGAGAGCTCGGTGAAACGCTGCTATATGGCTGTGCGGCAAACGAGATCTGGGGTAACTGAGTAAAGGGCATTGTGGGTAGCAGCTTAGCTCGAGAGTTTTTGGTGCATGCAAGCTTGATATAAGGCCGACTAGGTTCCGTAGAGTCAGAACTGAACCCATTAGTGATGAATAGGAAGAAGATTAACAACTTCAGATAAAAGGTTATGTATTTAACATACGGTGATACAGATGCCAAGTTCTGGTATTCCTCACAGTAAGGTCTTGGATCCAACACTGGATCCAAGTCGGCAACTTTAGATTAGACAGATCTAAGGCTCAAGCTTCTTCTTCCATAATCCCATGCTGCCCTCTAACCCTCAGATCGAGTTTGCTAACAGTCTATACCGCTATGACCTAAAAAAAAAAAAAGAAAGGGGAACAGTCCAGGACCCACAACACTCCAACTTCCTCAGAAGAGCCAACAAATAAGGGGGATGGTGGGAGGGGAATGTGAGGAATGACACAGGATAACACACATGTCAAGTTACGGTGGTAAGTACGTAACTCTTCATCCATCTCATTATTCCTCACAGTAGGGGCAGACTTGCCAGAAAGAATTTACTGTGGGAAGCCTCAAGGAAGGACATGCCAAAGCACTGTGGAACCAAAGGAAGCCCTGTTCCTGGAAAACAAATCCATCTTATAACGAGATACAACAGTGGAAGGATTAGACCAAGTGGTGACAGCACTAATACTGTCAATGGAAAGTCTGGCCAAGAAGGCTGAAGAAGTAGCACAGACCTAGTAGAATGAGCTCAAACCTTTCCAGAGACCTCAAAATGCTTGTTGGAGTAAACTGAAGAGATGCAGCTGGAGATCCATTTACAGACCGTCACTTTAGAAATGGGGATGCCACACCTATTTGCGGAAAAATCCACAAAGAGCTGCTCTGATTTGTGAAATTCTTTAGTCATATGCAGATAACATCTCAATTGCCTGTATACATCCAAAGTACGCAAAATGTACTGTCCCTTATTGGAATAATTGGGAAAGAAAAATGGTAACTGAATACATTGGTTCAGACTGGATGCAGTGGAAACCTTGGGCAAAAAGGATGGATTCGTTCTAAGAGACACTCCATCTTTATGAAAGACCATATACGAGGGAGTAATTAAAAGGGCTTGCAGCTTGGACACCCTCTTAGCCGAAGTTATGGTTACTAGAAAGGTCGTTTTCCATGACAAAAATTTGAAATTGCATGAACTAGCAGGCTCAAATGGGCTTTGAGTCAGAGATTGCAACATGAAGGTTAGATCCCAATGCAGGCGAGGCATCCCTGACATGTGCTCTTAGAAGAAAAATGCCTTTCAAGGCAGCTTTACAGAGTTTGGGAGAAAACATAGGTAAACTATTCTCATGAAAATTGGGAACTGCAGCCAACTGAAGCTTAATAGTAGAAAAACTCACCCCTTTCTAAAAAAGTGAGGACAAGAACAAGAGAATATCTGGCACAGAAACAGAAAAAGAGACCAGATTCCTCTTCTTAGCCCAGATAGAAAACCTTTTTCCATTTTCTACTATAAACCTTTCTGGTGAAAGGTTTTTGGGAGTCTAGCATAATATTCCTGATGGGAGAAGCTAGCCTGGATGGATTTCAAAATCACTGGAATTGGAGAAACCATGCGGTTAGACGAAGGGCCCAAATGATGGGAGATCAGATCCTGAAGGGGATACTTCAGGTGAGACCTCAGGAAGGGAAATCATGGCTGATGAGGCTAGAAGGGGCAATGAAGATCAGGGATGTCCTCAGGCACAGCACTTTCTCCAAAACTTTGGGGATAGGAGGGTAAGCGTAGAAAAGACCAGGAGGCCAGTCGTGTACTAGACAATCCCTCGGTGACTCCTTGGTTATGGATCAGAGCGAAGTAAATCCTGCATTTGTTGCTGGTAGGGGAGGCAAAGAGATCATAGCATGGTGACCCCAATTATCAAAGATCTGCTCCACCAGTGTTTTATTGAAGGGGCACTCGTGAGGGCTCAATATGGGTCTGCTGAGTTTGTCAGCCAACACGTTGGAGACCCAGCATATATGTGTTGTAAGAAAACACCCTGAAGATGTCGCCCATTCCCACACTCTCATGGCCTCTCTGCACAATGGGTAAGATCGTGTTCCCCCCATTTGTTGATGTACCAGACCACTGCCATGTTGTTCATCTGAACTGCAACCATCCCCTGAGGAAGGCATACCTGAAAAGTTTGCAACATTAGGAATACGGCTCATCTCCAAGATGTTTATGTGCAGTTTTGTCTCTAAGGGGGACCATGTGCCTTGAACTTTTCTCCCCTGGAAATGCCCCCCAACCCAACAGGGAAGCATCAGTGGTCACCGTGGCCTTGGGCAAAGGCAGTGAAAAGGGCCTGCCCAGACTGAGATCCTGAGACTGAAGCAACCAAAGAAGGCATTGTCTGCACACTGGCATCAATTTTATGGCCATGAACAAAGGTCGAGATAGAATGGACCATTGAACTGCTGAGGTCCACTGCAGAACTCGCATATGGTACCTTGCTAATGGCAGAAGCTGCACCATGGATCCTAGCATCTAAAAAACTAAGTGGGATTTGAAAAATCTAAGACTTGCATGACTTGCTCCCTGATCAGCTGTACTCTAAGAGGAGGTAAGGTTGCAATCTCCAAGACGGAGTTGAGCTGGACTCCTATGAACTCTAATTTTTGCATCGGAACCAGATTTAACTTTGAAAGGCTGAACAGGAGTAGGACATATCGAATTGCTTGTGACAGTCAATGCCTTGTGGATTCTGCTAGAAGCCAATCGTCGATGTACAGAAACCTGGAATCCCTGCAGCCTCAGGTGAGCCACCACCACTGCCACACATTTTGTAAACACCTGGGGGGCTGTGGTGAGTCCAAAGGAAAGAGCTCTGAACCGGTAATGATTAGTTACTAATCGGAGGTGAAGATGTCTCCTCGAGCACCTGTATCTTGATGCAATAGTAAGCGTACTGGAGATCCAGTGAGCAAATCCAGTTGTCCTTGCATAAGAGAGGCAGAATGGACTGAACAGTGACCCTTCGGAACCTGGACTTCTCCACTGATAGATTCAACTCGCTGAGGTCCAAAACAGAACACAGGTCCCCAGTCTTTTCTAGCACTAAAAAGAAACAAAAGCAAGTTCTGGACCCTCTCTGCCCTGCTGCGACCTCTTGGATGGCTTGTTTTTGAAGAAGTTGTTGAACTTCCTTGAAGACCATCTCCATCTAATGGGGTGGAACATTGGGGAAATACCTTCGAGTTGGAGGGGGTTGAAAAGAGGGAATGAAATAACCCCTGATAACAATATTTAATACCCATTAATCAGACGTAATGTTTGTCCAGGCTTGTGGGTGATAGGAAAGACTACCCCCGGCTGCCTCCAGGGCAGGGCAGCCGGGAAAAGCTTCAGAAGTGCTGAAAGGGGTGCTCAGAGAAAGGTTACCTGGAGCCCTGATTTTTGTGGACCCCACCCCCCGCCTCTAGGGCAGCGTCTAGCATTGAATCCTCTCCCCCTGCCTCTGGAAGAGGAATCAGGAGAGTCCTGGAAGGAACACTGACTTCTGGAACCACATCTTCTTAATTAGCTCCTCGCTAGGTTTTGGAAAAAACCTCCGGGAGAAGAAAATTTTATCCCAACAGCGGACAAGGTCTTCCCTTCCTGCTCACTATGGGTTAGAGTCTCTTTCACAGAAGGTCCAAAACAGGGTGAACCAGTCAAAAGGCGCACTGGTAAAAGATGCTTTGAAGGCCTCCACAAACCCGCATAGTTGTAACCAAGCAGGTCACCTTATAGCTATACCGGTACCTGCCACTAGAGAGGTAGCTCCCGCAGCAATGGAAATTAACCTCATCAAGGAAGTAGTGAGTGACATGGAGAGCTTGGGAGGCACCTTCTTGAGGTACTCCTCTGGCAAGAGCTTTGCAAGGGAAGTGGTGAGTTCTTTGACCAACTCCCTTTGAAGGCGGATGAAGCGTGCCAGGTAATTAACTGCCTTCAGTCCAAAGGTAGCCAAGGCAAACACACGCCTCCCATGTCAATCAATTGCCCAAGACTCCCTGTTCAGGGGATGAACAGTGGAGCTCTGCTCCACCTACTCCTTTTTGGTGGCAGCAGCAACCACAATGGCATCAACAAGGACTCTCTTGCTCCAAAAGGCTCACTTTGAAGGCGGATGAAGCGTGCCAGGTAATTAACTGCCTTCAGTCCGAAGGTAGCCAAGGCAAACACACGCCTCCCATGTCAATCAATTGCCCAAGACTCCCTGTTCAGGGGATGAACAGTGAAGCTCTGCTCCACCTACTCCTTTTTGGTGGCAGCAGCAACCACAATGGCATCAACCAGGACTCTCTTGCTCCAAAAGGCTCGGGTACACAGGAGGGTTGAGGAACTTCTCGGCTTGCTTAGGCAATGGCTCCACAGTGTCAGGTTCCTTCCAGGCCATGCAGATGATAAGATCCACTAACTCATCTACGGTGGGGGGGCATTGGAACACTTAGGAAGTAGATGGGCCTACACCGAATGCCTTCAGAAACATGGACTCCTCTGAAAATGGGGATTGGGGAGACCATCCGCCCTTCTGCCTCATGATCTCAAGGAAGTCCCCAAAGGAGACAATCAGGCAAAAATCCGGGGGACCTGTATCAGTCAGAGGTCCATATCCTCTGTGAGGGACTCCATGGGAGAGAGTGTCCAAGCGCCTCCTCTTGCACTCTCTTATGAGTTGCCTAATCCACAAGGGGGGGGGCACCAGGGAGGCCTCAGAAGATGCAGGGACCCCGTGAGGAGAGGAAACCCCCTGAAGGCTGGTACAGGAGGACTGATCCTGGACAAGATGTGAGGCCTCATCACCCAAGGTAGAGAAGGTCAGGGGTGGACTCGGAGTTGCTGGAGATGGCACTCCAGTTCTGGAGAAGGTCCACGCTACCACCCTGAAGGCCGACTGACTGGAAGAGATTCTATCCCCATTCCCAGAGGGCAAGGCCACCAGGAAGGAGGAATGGAACTTAACATGCCTCTTCAGTGTCATTTGTTGCATCTTGTATTATATTTAATAGTGCATTACTAAGCTATGCAGAGATATCAGAAAGTGGGCCATCTAACATAAGTTTCATCATAACAATGATTAACTTTTAATAAAAAAAGAAGTTATGTCTTACCATAACGTTCCAGCTGTGTTGTTGATCTTCTTTCATTCATCATGAGTTTGGTTCCGAGCCCTCAGAAATGAGTTGGCCTTGTAGCAAGCTCACGCTAGCCATAAAAACTCTAGAGCCAAGTGTCTACCCAGAATGCCCTTCTCCCCGTTACCTCTGATCGAGTTTACTAGAAAAAAAGTAAGCAAAGACAAGGCCACTAATGCGCAGATACCGTAAGGCCCCACAGAAACCCAAAGCATCCCCCAGGAGCCTTTGGAGGGGGTAGGAAAGTGGGAAGTGATGAATGAAAGAAGATCAACAACAAGATGGAACGTTATGGTAAGACATAACTTCTTTATCTGATGTTGTTAATCTTCTTTCTCTTCATCACGTATTGGACAGAATCCCAAGCTACCTTGAATAACCTGGGTGGCCCTTATGGAAGAACATTCCTGAGTACCACTGAGCCAAAGGAAACTCTCCCTCTGGAGACCAAATCCAATTTGTAATGATTAATAAAGGTATGAGGCTTAGCCCAAGTAGCTGCTGTGCAGATGTCGTCCATAGAAGCCCTGGAATGGGACGCTATAGATGTTGCCATAGACCAGATGGAATGATCTTTAACCCTTGGCATAAGCCTATTGTTAACAGAATACATGAAACGTAAGCATTCTCTTAGCCATTTTGACAATGTGACTTTGGAAAGAGCTTCTCACATTCTAGGCCCAGAAAAGGAGATGAAAAACTGTTCAGACTTAGGAAAAGGCTTAGTCCTGTCGAAATAAAAACTCAATTGCCTGTGCACATCTAGGATGTGAAGGCAATACGCTCCTCTACTGGAAAATTTTGGAAAGAAGACTGAAAGGTCAATGTCTGGTTAATGAAAAAATCAGAAATAACTTTGGGGGAAAAGGATGGATTTGTCCGAAGTAATGCTCTGTCTAAGGAAAACTAAATGGGGCTGCTTTATACACAAGGCCGGCAATTTTGAGATTCTTCTGGCAAACGTAAAGGCTACCAAGAATAAACATTTCCAAGACAAAACTTTAGGTCACATTTTGGAGCCAGTTCAAAAGGTTTTCGTGTCAAGGAATGCAGGACTAGAGTAAGGTTCTAGGGTTCTAGAGGTTGTCTGATAGGCGGCCTGATATGTAAAATTCCTTTAAGGAAGGCTATGCAAAAACAAAGACATAAGAAGGGAGCCATCTATATCATTGTGGAAATTAGAAATCGCCACTAGATGTACTTGTACTGTAGAGGCAGAGGCTCCACAATCAAAGAAATAAGCTAAATTTTGGAAAACCGCAGAAGCTGGAGCCGAATAAGGGTCTAGCCTGTTGTCCTTAGACCAAATGGAGAACCTTTTCCATTTCTCCAAATATAGTTTTCTGGTGGATGGTTTATGAGAGGCCAGGATGATGCGTCTAACCGGAGAAGAGAGATTAGCTTGCCTGGCAACTAATGGAACTGGAGAAACCAAGCTGTTAGCTTATGAGTGGGCAGATCCGGGGGGGGGGGGGTCAAGCCTTGGGGATGAGTTATCAGATACGGAAGGGGGTCCAGAACAGCTGCTGCACTTGTTTAAAGGAGAGGCAAAGAGATAGCAACAAGGCTGGCCCCACCAGTTGTCACCTCGGGGTTGACGGACCACTCGTGAGGCAGGAAAATGCATCTGCTCAGCATGTCTGGAATTACACAAACTCCCTGGGATATGCGTTGCTATCAGAAAGCAGTTGGAAGCTATCGCCCATTGCCAGATTCTCATAGCCTCTCGACACAGAGGGTAGGACTTGGTTCCTCCCTGCTTGCTCAAGTATGAGCCAACTGACAGTCTGAGCTGCAACTGTCCCAGAAGGGAGAGGCAGACTTAAAGTCTGCAACTTTAACAGCACTACTCTTAGTTCCAAAACACTGATATGCAGGTGGGCCTCTGAGGAAGACCATGTGGCTTGGACGGTCTTTCCCTGAAAATGGCCCCCCCACCAGATCAGGGAAGCATCTGTGGTCACAATGGCCATGGGCTGAGGAGATTGGAAAGGGCGACTCCAAAGCACTGCATCTGGCCTCATCCACCAAAGAAGGTCCTCCTTGCAAGAGTTGGTTATCCGAATCCGGTAATAGAGAGGGTGATGGTTGGGGAACCACAGGCAAAGAATTAGCCATTGCAGGATCCGCACGTGCAGCTTCGCTAGAGGCATGATTGGTAATGAAGCTGCCATTGAACCCAGGGCCTGAAGTACTTCTCTGGCTGAGACTGTTTGGCAGAGTATCACTGGGATCTGGAGCCTGAGACGCTGTAGTCTGATCTGGTAGTGATACTAGACAGGATTGGGTGTAGAAAACAGCTCCAATGAACTCTTAACTGTTGCATAGGAGTGATCTTTGACTTCTCTCAATGTATCATGATTCCCAATACTCTTGCTAGAGAAAGGGTATGATGCAATGCTGTTACCAGAAGATGCTTGGTGGGGGCAGTAAGGAGCTAGTCATCCAAATATGGAAACACCCAGAATCCTTGCAGTCTCAAGTGAGCTGTGACCACTGCTATGCATTTTGTGAACACTCTGGGGGCTGTAGACAGACTGAACAGCAGGGCACTAAATTGGTAGTGACTGACCCCTTGCCAGAAACTAAGTAGACTCCTGGAGCGTTTGTCCATCCTGATATGGTAAAACGCATCCCAAAGATCTATCGAGCACATCCAATCGTGTCTAACCAAAAAGTGAAGAATGGACTGACAAGTGATCATCTGGAATTTGGTTTGGGTACCAAACATGTTTAAATTGCTGAGATCCAGAATGGGTCACCAGTCCTCCCTCTTTTTTGGCACCAAAAAGAATCTCAGGTAGAATCTGGATCAGCGTTGGTTTGGTGGGACTGGTTGGATGACTCTCTTTCCTAACAGCTTTACTATCTTTGAAGCTGCTGCTTTCACCTGACTGGGTGGAATGCCGGGAAGCTGGGGAATGAAGTAACCTCTGGTGATGATTCTCTGCACCCATCAATCATTGGTAACAGAGAGCCAGGCAGTTTGGTGCAGAGAAAAAAAGTACAGTTTTGTACCTACCATAAATGTAGATGAATTCGGCGATCCACATTGCTGCAGCGCCATAACCTGTGGGTAGTGCTGACTAAAGCCATCTCAG
>NC_056741.1:1745292376-1745294231 GCF_019279795.1 Protopterus annectens | reverse complement strand
AATTACAGTGTGTAAAATTAATACTAAAATGAATGAACACAAAAAAACACAGCAGCCAAAGAACAGAAACACAAGTACCAGCAACAAACATAAAAATCTCAATTTTTTTTAACCAAGGAGAAACAAACAAAGGCAACAGCCAGAAAAGGAAAAGCCTGAAAAAAAAATGGTTAGAAGGAAAGCACAGGCAAACAAGAATGTGCCAAGTTAAAGGAAAAAGAAGGCATCTAGATATACACAATTGAAAGTGGGAAAGGAACACAAAAAGGCACTTATCTGCAAAGGAAAAAACCCAGTTTAAGGAGAAATCCCACTGGAAATACTATTCAAAGCTTGAGACTTGGCAATCACGTCCAACACTTCTGAGTGGCAAATGAGATCTGGGGAGGTTGGTTGGTGTGCAAGGCAATGTGGGAAGTGGGAAGAGCTCAAGACTTGGATCCTAGTCTGAAGAAATACAGCAGGGTCTGATCTGAGGGTCGGCTCCGTAACCCCATACAGGAGGAGGAATTAAACATCAGACTTAATACTAATATAAATAGTAGGGTGTGACCAAAGCCGCAAGCAGGGTTGCCACCTTCCTTCGCGGCTAAAACCAGAGCAAAGCCACGCCCCTCGCGTCACCAGTAACCCCGCCCACCCCAACCCCCTCTCCCGCCAACATACCTCCTATTTTGTGATGTCACGACAGCATCACTCAATGGGAACGCCCTCTTTTTTCGTTCCCGCCACCTGCTTTTGGCTGATTTACTATGCTTTTCTGTAAAAAAAGCATAGTAAATCAGCCGATTTACAAACTCCGATAGTCTGTTTCCTTTTTGAAACAGAATACCGGAGTTTGTACAGTGTTTTCCGGACTACCGGAGAATCAGTTTGATTTCCTAATAGTCCGGAAAAAAAACGGAGGGGTGGCAAGCCTAGCCGCAAGACTTTCAGGATCAGCCACAGTGTCACTAAAACAAGCATAAGTACTCTCAAGATGTTAAAAGTATTCTCTAAAGAACCAGCCACAATAAAAAGGTATTAAAATATTTAATGATCTATAATAAAAGAGAAAACAAGATAATACTGAATACAATAGAGAGAGTTTCAACCACAAAGATTAAAAAATAATGCAGTTGGATAATTTCTCAGCTATAGAAAACAATACTACACTATTCTCACTAAAAGTCCCTGATAAACTAAAGATTTACAGTTTCCTGACTACTTAGTGAAGCAAAGCAAGCTGATGTGTGCCTAGTGTTTTACCACAGCAAAAGCCAAATGTCTGTGTGTGGATGTGTGATATATATACCCTGTCAGAAACCTTTCCTGTCAGGTTCCAAAGTGCTGCTGCAAGAGTTCCAAAAAAAAAACAGATACTGGTTAGAGGATATCACCTCTGGTCACCTGAATGATACATTAAAAGCCCAACCACTGGCTGAGGTCAACCCCAAGGTGCTCAAATCCCAATACTTTAGGAAAAAGTTAAAAAAAAAAAAAAAAAAAAGGGAGGACAGCCTAGTAGGGTAGAAACGGGATGGTAAGATGATGATGCCATCCCAACCCCAAGGTAATACCAGAGTTAATGAAGCATAGGCTGGAGGGTCGGAGCTTTAAACTTCGTAAACCTCCACAAATTAAAAACAAAATCACATTCATGAGCATGCAACAGGACACCAAACACACACTGGAGAGAGACTAATCAAATACTTTCTGTACTTGGGCTTCTGTTTGACACTATTTACCTGGGCACAGGAAGTCTACACAGCAGTTTCAAGTCCCTAAAAAGATACCAGACTATCTATAACGGGGACTTGATAAACCCTTACTCTGTCCACCTTAGTCCTGAGAAATAACACTAATCATGCGGCTG